>NC_057391.1:49475953-49772402 GCF_019320065.1 Cervus canadensis | reverse complement strand
AACATTACAGCATACTAACACATATATATGGAATTTAGAAAGATGGTAACGATAACCCTATATGCAAAACAGAAAAAGAGACACAGAAATACAGAACAGACTTTTGAACTTTGTGGGAGAATGTGAGGGTGGGATATTTCAAAAGAACAGCATGTATACTATCTATGGTGAAACAGATCACCAGCCCAGGTGGGATGCATGAGACAAGTGCTCGGGCCTGGTACACTGGGAAGACCCAGAGGAATCGGGTGGAGAGGAGGTGGGAGGGGGGATCGGGATGGGGAATACTGTAAATCCATGGCTATTCATATCAATGTATGACAAAACCCACTGGGAAAAAAAAAAAAAAAATATGATAGAGACTTCCCTGACAGACCAGTGTTTAAGACTCCACGCCTCCACTGCAGAGGTTAAGGGCTTAATTCATAATTGGGGAGCTAAAATCCCATGTGCAGTGCAACGTAGCCAAAAAAAAAAAAAGAATAGTAAAAACATCAGAAATGGAGTAAAGATAGAAGACGACCAGGACAGACCAGATATTGTTGAGAATGCAAAAAGGAATGCTGGGTTTAATACGAGAAAAGCAAATACTATGGATGAAAATAAATACAATTTAAAATGATTGAATATAAAATGATATATAGTGAAGACAAGTGAGACCCAAGATACCTTATCTTGGGTATTAGATACCTTATCTAATATCCTTATATCATGGATCAGAAAAAATATTTGAATTATTGAAGAAATGTTCATTTTGAAAGAGAACACCAGGTCTCAGAAAAATATGACACATAGTGGTCAACACAGATGTATCCTGATACAGTTGCTAATCTGTGACAATAAAGAAATAAATTTGGGACCATTAGGTAAAACTAATGAGTCATCTATGAAAGGTAAAAACAAAACAGACTGACATCAGACTTCTCCACAATAATATCCAATTCCAAAAGACTGAAGAAATGCCTCTAGAATTATCAAGGAAAGAAACTGTGAGCCAAGAAATTTATATCACCCAAAGTGTTATTCAAATATAGGGGCAACAAATAATTTTTAATATTCATTCATGCTGTGGAAATGGTGGGGAAATATCTACAATTCATATTACAAAGTGCCATTTTTAATTTAGAAAGGATTTTAAAAAAAAAACTATAGACACAAGAGCTACTTGCTAGCAATTTAATGATTTAGATCACATGGAGAGTTTCTTGAAAAATATATTAAATTAAAAATAAATGTATCATATGAGATTCAACTGGAGAAGAAATTAAAGCTCGAATAGTTCTGCAGGTATTAAATATATTGAAGCAGTTGTTTAAAATCTTCCCACAAAGATGAGATTAGATAATATGAGTAGTTAGAAAGACATGTTTTTCTGGCAAAGAGAAAATGGTCAGGGCTAATACATGTCAGTATGTTACTAGAGAACATGTAACATAGAAAAACAACTATGAAAAGAATGGTGAAAACATTTAAATAAATCACAAGGTACATATTAACAAAGTTATTGCTGTTCTGAAAGACTCAACTGGCAATTTGCCCAGCCTGGACTGCTCACATGCTGAAATGTTAGGGCTATCCTTTCGGGCACCAGGTCCCCCATTGGACCAAGCATAAACCACTGCTCACTTCTGCCAGGATGGAGAACACCTTAGTAGGTGGCACTTATGGAAATGAGTGAATTACGATGTAGAAAGTAAGGTAATGGGGAGGAAATGAGATATTTATAAACTTTTGGGTGTATGAAAGTTGTATTACCAAAGATTTCTAGATTTTGGGGGGAATATGAGAAAGGAGAGATATTTCATTTTCCTATTTCTAGTATATACTACATACATTTTCAAAGCTCATCCCCATCTTTATTTTCAATAGTGCTCACTCATTTATTAAGCATTATTTTTAAGTTTAGTGGCTGAACTAACTGCACAAAGGGAACTCAAGCCTCTTCTTACATGTAAATATCTCTTCCTGCATCCAGTAGCAACATTGCAAAAAGTAACCTCACTGAACCACTTCAGCAACTTTCAAAAGAAACTTCAGCCACTTACCTGGATATAAACTATGAGTTATGTCCAAATCAAATGTTAACCAATTAAATATATTCTCTCATTATGGCAGGAACTTCAGATTCATTTTGTGCTAAAGAGAAATGAATAAAAAGAAAAAGTAAAATAAAAAAAAAAACCCTTTAGATAAACCAATAGATAAATGGGGATAAATGGGCAAATAATTTGAACAGTTTACATAAAAGGAAATATAAATGGCTCTAAGACATATGTAAAAATGTTTACTCTCATAATGAGAAAGGCAGAGTAAAATTAAACTGAAATATCATGGTTAACCCCACAGATTGGAAAAGATCACAAAGCTTGGTAACACCGCATTAATAAGTGTGTTAAAGAGCCATTTTAATATATTGCTGATAGGAAAACAAATTACTACAACCTCTATGTAAGGTAATTTAGCAACATTTATCAAAATTACAAAAACATATACTCAGGATCAGCAATTCTACCTGTAGAAATTTATCTTATACATTACTTACATATGTATAAAGTAACATACTACTCATTAAATCAATGTGGAGTTGATTAAATAAATTATGATACATCCATTCAGTGGAATACTACGCTGCTGAAAAAAAGATGTGTAAAATTATTATTGACACAGAATTAATTCCAAGATATAATTTAGTGAAAAAAATAAGCTTGAGAGTATATGGGAAATTATCATTTGTATAAAAACTGTATGTACATTTGTTTGTATATACATTGAAGGATGTATAAGATATTGGTAATATTAGTTACCTCTGAGGAGGAGAACTATGTGACTGGATAAGAGTTAAATAGAACTTATTATTGTCTACTCTTGTACTTTTTGAACTTTAAAATGCGAAATCACTAACTAGAAAGAGAATTCTAGAAATGTGTGATTCTGTGGTCTATATCTATTATCTTTTCTGAGGAATTTGTGAATCCTTGTATCCAAGAGTGGCTAAAAGAAGTGTCCTGCCTCGGTCACTTCTACCAATCCACTTTTGGGTTATTTACCACCTTCTTCTAAGCCTCTCTCTATCCAAATGCCCGTGACAGTCATAGTCATAAGAGAGTTTCTGTGCAGGAAATCTTTTAAGATTTCAAATAATTCTTTTGTTTAGTCACATACAAATACTCAAAAATTCATACTTTTGACAGAAGTCTTCATAAAGTTCTAACTATATCTGCTTTTTAATTGCATTGAACTTAAGGGAGTTTCTTTCTATTTGTTTCAGAGTCTTCCAAATTAGGAATACTTCCCTTCTTTGGGATAAGTCATATTTTAATTTCTTTATCAGATAGAAATTCTGGATTCTAAAACAAAAACAAAACAGAAACTGGTCAAAAGTGATTAATATGCCCTTTTATTTTATATCAAATCCAGTGTCCAAACAATAATTATATTTAGCCACACTCTTATCTGCTTTTTCTGAAAGGTGGAAAACTTCAATTGTCTGAGCACTCCAGGCTCTGAGTTTAGGTGGCTTGCTCATGACTGGAAGGAGACTGTGGATGGGAAAACAGAAACCTACAGGTAATCCCTGTAGGATATTTCTAGGTTACTGCTCTAGCAAAGTGGAGGGATATCCTGACCCCTTACATTTTAAAAAATATAATCTTTCATGAGGTTGACATTGTAGCCTTCTAATGAAATTTACTTAAAATCTCCTGATGCCTGTTAAGCCTCCACCAATGGCAAAGTCTCATTAGACCTGCCCATGCTAAAGCCTATTTGATATTAAAACAAAAAGAAAAGGTCTTTGCCTAAGTAGATTAGGGAGACAAAATCAAGCAGGCCAGACATCTAAACAAGGGGACTTTAAGCATGGAATTTGCATATATTATTCATTCTCTCTCCATGCAAACAGCCAGATATAGCTCAGTGAACTTTGGCTCGATGCTTTAAACAATGGTTTTTTTTTTTTCTTTTTTTTTTTCCATTTATTTTATTTTATTTATTTATTTTTTTTTTTCCAGTGGGTTTTGTCATACATTGATATGAATCAGCCATGGATTTACATGTATTCCCAATCCCGATCCCCCCTCCCACCTCCCTCTCCACCCGATTCCTCTGGGTCTTCCCAGTGCACCAGGCCCGAGCACTTGTCTCATGCATCCCACCTGGGCTGGTGATCTGTTTCACCATAAATAGTATACATGCGGTTCTTTTGAAATATCCCACCCTCACTATTCTCCCCACAAAGTTTCAAAAGTCCTGGTTTCTGTATTTATGTGTCTCTTTTTTCGTTTTGGCATATGGGTTATCATTAACACCTTTCTAAATTCCATATATATGTGTTAGTATGCTGTAATGTTTCTTTATCTTTCTGGCTTACTTCACTCTGTATAATGGGGCTCCAGGCTTCATCCATCTCATTAGGCTGGTTCAAATGAATTCTTTTAATGGCTGAGTAATATTCCATGGTGTATATGTACCACAGCTTCCTTATCCATTCATCTGCTGATGGGCATCTAGGTTGCTTCCATGTCCTGGCTATTATAAACAGTGCTGCGATGAACATTGGGGTGCACGTGTCTCTTTCAGATCTGGTTTCCTCAGTGTGTATGCCCAGAAGTGGGATTGCTGGGTCATATGGCAGTTCTATTTCCAGTTTTTTAAGGAATCTCCACACTGTTTTCCATAGTGGCTGTACTAGTTTGCATTCCCACCAACAGTGTAAGAGGTTCCCTTTTCTCCACACCCTCTCCAGCATTTATTGCTTGTAGACTTTTGGATAGCAGCCATCCTGACTGGCATGTAATGGTACCTCATTGTGGTTTTGATTTGCATTTCTCTGATAATGAGTGATGTTGAGCATCTTTCATGTGTTTGTTAGCCATCTGTATGTCTTCTTTGGAGAAATGTCTGTTTAGTTCTTTGGCCCATTTTTTGATTGGGTCATTTATTTTTCTGGAATTGAGCTTCAGTAGTTGCTTGTATATTTTTGAGATTAATCCTTTGTCTGTTGCTTCATTTGCTATTATTTCTCCCAATCTGAGGACTGTCTTTTCACCTTGCTTAATAGTTTCCTTTGTAGTGCAAAAGCTTTTAAGTTTCATTAGGTCCCATTTGTTTATTTTTGCTTTTATTTCCAATATTCTGGGAGGTGGGTCATAGAGGATCCTGCTGTGATTTATGTCGGAGAGTGTTTTGCCTATGTTCTCCTCTAGGAGTTTATAGTTTCTGGTCTTACATTTAGATCTTTAATCCATTTTGAGTTTATTTTTGTGTATGGTGTTAGAAAGTGTTCTAGTTTCATTCTTTTACAAGTGGTTGACCAGTTTTCCCAGCACCACTTGTTAAAGAGATTGTCTTTTCTCCATTGTATATTCTTGCCTCCTTTGTCAAAGATAAGGTGTCCATAGGTTCGTGAATTTATCTCTGGGCTTTCTATTCTGTTCCATTGATCTATATTTCTGTCTTTGTGCCAGTACCATACTGTCTTGATGACTGTGGCTTTGTAGTAGAGTCTGAAGTCAGGCAGGTTGATTCCTCAGTTCCATTCTTCTTTCTCAAGATTACTTTGGCTATTCGAGGTTTTTTGTATTCCATACAAATTGTGAAATTCTTTGGTCTAGTTCTGTGAAAAATACCGTTGGTAGCTTGATAGGGATTGCATTGAATCTATAGATTGCTTTGGGTAGAAAGCCATTTTGACATATTGATTCTTCCAAATCCATGAAACGGGTAGTTTCTTCATCTGTTTTGTGTCCTCTTGATTTTCTTTCTAGTGTTTTATAGTTTTCTATGTATAGGTCCTTTGTTTCTTTAGGTAGATATCTCCTAAGTATTTTATTCTTTTTGTTGCAATGGTGAATGGTATTGTTTCCTTAATTTCTCTTTCTGTTTTTCATTGTTAGTGTATAGGAATGCAAGGGATTTCTGTGTGTTAATTTTATATCCTGCAACTTTACTATATTCATTGATTAGCTCTAGTAATTTTCTGGTAGAGTCTTTAGGGTTTTCTATATAGAGGATCATGTCATCTGCAAACAGTGAGAGTTTTACTTCTTCTTTTCCTATCTGGATTCCTTTTACTCTTTTCTGCCTCTGATGCTGTGGCCAAAACTTCCAACACTATGTTGAATAATGTGGTGAGAGTGGGCACCCTTGTCCTTGTTCCTGAATTTCGGGGAAATGCTCACAATTTTTCACCATTGAGGGTGATGCTTGCTGTGGGTTTGTCATATATAGCTTTTATTATGTTGAGGTATGTTCCTTCTATTCCTGCTTTTTGGAGAGTTTTAATCATAAATGAGTGTTGAATTTTGTCAAAGGCTTTCTCTGCATCTATTGAGATAATCATATGGTTTTTATCTTTCAATTTGTTAATGTGGTGTATTACATTGATTGATTTGCGGATATTAAAGAATCCTTGCATTCCTGGGATAAAGCCCACTTGGTCATGGTGTATGATTTTTTTAATATGTTGTTGGATTCTGTTTGCTAGAATTTTGTTAAGGATTTTTGCATCTATGTTCATCAGTGATATTGGCCTGTAGTTTTCTTTTTTTGTGGCATCTTTGTCTGGTTTTGGAATTAGGGTGATGGTGGCCTCATAGAATGATAAAACAATGGTTTTTAATATCCCTCTTTCCATGGCTGCCACCAGAAAAATTTCTGGCCCCATCAGGGATTTTCACAGTAACTCTCTCTCAACATTCTCCTTTCTCTAAAATGCTACTTGGAACTTTGTAAGAAGAATGGTTTCTTCGACTCTGTAGAAGTTTCCACTCAGTACAATCCATATCTGCTTCTCTGCTTGGCATTTTGCCTCCCTCTCATCTTAGCTTCTGGTTAAAAGAGTAACTTCTTGGCCAAGCTTAATTTATAAAAGGATTAAGCACTGCAAAGAAGTCATGGAATCACCTGTAGTTGCAGAGGAGGAGGGGAGTACAGATAGACTAGAAGTGTGGGATTAGCAACTGTAAACTATTATATATAGAGTGGATAAATAACCAGGTCCTACTATATAGCACAGAGAATTATATTCAATATCCTGTGATACACAATAGAAAAGAATATTAAGAAAAAAAAGAATGTCTGTATGTGTAAAACTGAGTCAGTTTGCTATACAAAGATTGGCACAACATTGTAAATCAACTATAATTCAACAATTTAAAAAAAAGGAAGTCATGGAATCTATATTGGACCTTGTGTAACACTATTAAGCACCCTCTATTCCACCTGGCTATAGCTATCTTGAGTTTTGTAATTAAAACATTCTAAGTATCCTCATGTTCTACAATGTGGTCATCTGCTCTTTGAGTCATATCATTTTTCACCCTGATTTAGTGTCTTTTTCTCTCCATGATAAACTGTATTATTTTAAACAAAATTTGGTCTCAATTCAGAAATTAGAATACCCTTATTCAGAAATATTCACAATTCTTAATTTCACTTAATGTCCATATCTGCTTTTTTTAAGCTGGAAAAATAAGTATTGCCCTATTTAGACTTTTCAGATAATTGTGGGTATTCTTTGATACTATGCCAAAACTTGACAATTAATAGTTTCTTAAATGTTAGTTACAGCATGGAATCTGAAACCATGCAAGTGAATATTTATACTGTTACATTAGAGTCCATTCATTTATCTTACGTTCTGAATGAATTTTTAATCCAATGCATGTTTTTATTTTTATTTTATTCATTTATTTTTGGTCACACCCCTTGGCTTGCAGGATCTTAGTTCCCCTACCATGGATTGAACCAGGGCCTCAGCAGTGAAAACACTGAGATCTAACCACTGGACTACCAGGGAATTCTTCCCATGAATGCTTTTAAACATCATGCACTGATCTTTTGGAGAATATTAGTTTACTGAGTTATATAGATTTTCCAATTGCTGACATAGTTAGTATACAATATCAAAAATCACATCAATTACCATCATCACAAATCTCATCAGAAAATCTTTAAATATGGGAAAGTTCATGGTGGTAAATGCAAATCTTCTAAACTTTCACTTCTGTGTTGAAAGCTCAAATTTTATTGTTGGGAACAAATATTTTCAGCCTAAAAATATGACAGGCTCACTTCATTAATTTGAGAAAATATCCACCAAAACTGCAAGTTATGACTAATCATAGTTGCCTTTTATTAGTTTCTACTTTCAAGCAAACATGATATTTCAAGGGAAAAACCTGCTAATTCAGCTCACAACTCAAATAACTGCCTAAGTGCTTTCCCTCAAAACAAATGGCTTCTAGAAATGGACAGCTTTCCCAATGAAATCTTTGTTCCTTTTGCTTTTTCTCCATTAATGCACAGGAAGACAATCTAGCAACTATCTCTATCTATCTATCTATCTAGCAATCTATCTCTAGCAACTGAATCTACCACTAAGGTCATAGATACTTAATAAAAGTCCTGAGATTTTCCCACAAAGGTGGCTTTAAAATAATAGAATTTATTTAAATTGTTCATTGGCTAAGCAAGGAGGAGTCTGTCCCATCACAAATTTTGCCTGCTGTACCTCGATCAACACCTCTGGAACTGTAGCAAATACAAGAGATACAGATGCCCCTTCAGGTACATTCTATGATTTATTTGATACCAACCAGTTTGGCTCAAGGATTCCCAGGTGGCTCAATGATAAAGAATGCTCCGGCCAATGCAGGAAACACAAGAGACTTGGGTTTGACCCCGGGGTTGGGAAGATCCTCTAGAATAGGAAATGGCAACCCACTCTAGTATTCCTGCCTGGAAAATTCCATGGACAGAGGAGCCTGGCGGGCTATAGTCCATGGGATCACAAAGAGTCTGACACAACTGAGCACGCACACACCTAACACTTACCTAAATTTGGTTCGTGGGGGCCCTACCTAAGGTATACTTCAGTCTCTTGGTATTACTCTCCTAATAGTTATCACTGTAGTCTCCCTGGTGCACTGCGTCCTCTCAAAGGTCTTAAATGCGTGTTCACAGCCATCAGCAGCACAGCAGATGGTCTCACTGCACTTGGAGAAACAGAAACAAGAGGAACAATGAGATGAACAGCTAAAGTTATTCTTCCACATAGCTGACATCATAATAAGAGTTTTATATTGAGAGAAGAAGTACTTGACTCTGATGGTGACTGAGAGTGGTATTAATATTAAATTTATGACATTTAAATACATCTATTTCTCATGTATGAGAGGATGATCAAAAGGGAGAAATTGTTTAATTAGTTAAACATGGAGGCCACTGGATTGAATGGCCTCTATTGTCAAGACAGCCTATGTAAGCAAAGCAAAATTTAAACCAGTAAATGCCTCAAGGCTACAAAATCAAAACACTAAGGACAGTCAATCACAAACAGCCAACCAGGCACTAAGCTAAGTCAATCAATAATTACTTTGCTTAGCTTTTGCTTTTTTTTTTTTCTCTAAAAAGTTCTTCCCTGAGATCCTGACAGTGCAGCACTCTTAACCACTTCCAATTCTGTGCTGCCTGATTTCATTTGATTTTCCCTCAAATAAACATTTAAAATTTAAAAAGAAAGGGGAAACCTGGAGGGGAGGAGGAGCTCCATACTTAAGAAACGAGCTGAAGGGAATGAGATAATTATGCATATCCATATTCAGAAATAATTGCAATTCTTAATTTCATTTAATGTCCATGCCTGCGAGCATGCTTAAGTCACTTCAGTCATGTCTGGCTCCTTATGACCCCAGGTTCCTCTGTCTCTGGGATTCTCCAGGCAAGAATACTGGAGTGGGTTGTCATGCTCTCCTCCAGGGGATGTTCCCAACCCAGGGATCGAACCTGCATTTCCTGCGTCTCCTGCATTGCAGGTGGATTTTTATACCCACTAAGCCACCTGAGAATCCCTTTAAAGTCCATACCTGCTGTTAATAAAGGACCAGTATAAACATGCTGAATTAATTTCCTGTTGCTGTTGTAACAAAGTATCACAACTTAGTGGTTTAAAACAAGAAATTTCTTATCTTACAGTTGAGTGGTTCAGAAATCTGACATAGCATGGGTGAAAATAAAGGTGTTGGTGGGGGTATGTTCCTTTTTGGAAGTCCTAGGGAAGAATCTACTTCCTGGTATTTTCCATCTTCCAGAGGGTACCTTCATTCCTTAACCCATAACCCCTTTCCCTCATCTTCAAAACCAGTAATACCAACTTCCCTGACTGTTCTTCCATCATCATAGTCTCTCTCTGACCTCAGTTGAGAAATGTCTGATTTTAAGGGCCTTAATAATCCAAGATAGTCCCCCATATCAAGATCTGTGGCCTAATCAAATCTGCAAAGTCCCCACACCACTTGTTCAAGCCAGCATCATCTCTTACCTGAATCTCACTTGGATTATTATAATACCCTTCTAACTGGTCTCCAACATTCCGCTCTTTCCCACTATATGTAATTATTCTCACCACAAGATAAAAAGTTGTATTTTGCACATTTTAAGTTTGATATTCCTGTTAGACAATCAAGAGGATCTCAAATAGCTTTCCAGTATACATATGAATCTTCAATTCTGGAGTTCAGGGAGAGTTTTTGATTGGAGGTATGGATTTAGGAGACATCATTGTATAGACAGTATTGAAAATCACAGGGCTGGAAGAGATAACCGAAGGAGCAGAGCTAGAGAAGAGTCTGAGAACTGAGTCCTAGGGCATTTTTCTTTTTTAGGGCATTTTTAAAAGAAAAAAAAAAATCATCAAAGACTATTAGTCTTTCAGTGAAAGTAAGAGGAAAACTAGGAGTGTGCGGCTTTCTAGAAGTATTTTAGGAATAATCAAGTAATCAGCTGTGTCAAATGCTGGTGAGGAGTTGAACAATATGAAAACTGAATATGAGGGCTGCCAGTGGATTTGGCAAGATGGAATCAGTGATTTCAATAACAGCGGTTTCAAAGGAGGAGCAGGGGAAAAAGCCTGATTGTAATGTGTGGCAGGTTTGAACGTGTGTGACTCAGATCTGCCACTGCAGGGAGCAGCTGACTGACAGCCCCTTGTGCAGCCCCTCTAAATCCATCACTGGATTTGTGCTCAGACCAAGCTTTCTGCCTGCCAGTGATTGAACCCAGAACGGTGTTAGTGCAGGTCCATTCCTGTGAGAGACAGGATTCCTCTAACAGATAACTTTAGTTTAGGAATTTGCCTTTACCCTCACCAAAACTTTCTTAGACTTGAACTGCAGTCTGAGGTTCTTCCTAATTCTCCTTCCTTCCCCTCTCCTTTCTGATATAGGCATCACATCAAAAAAAAAAATTGTCTAATGGCTCTTCCCAAATACTTCTGCTCTTTCCCTTCATCTTTCATAGATGATTCCCACAATAAACCTCTTACCCATCTGATCCCATTGGGCTATCGACTTTTCAGAGTACTGAAACTAACAGTAGGTTAAATAAAGAGTTCAGTTCAGTTCAGTTGCTCAGTCATGTCCGACTCTTTGCCACCCCATGAACTGCAGCACGCCAGGCCTCCCTATCCAACACCAACTCCCAGAGTCCACCCAAACCCATGTCCATTGTGTTGGTGATGCCATCCAACCATCTCATTCTCTGTCGTCCCCTTCTCCTCCTGCCCCCAATCCCTCCCAGCCTCAGGGTCTTTTCAAATGAGTCAGCTCTCCGCATCAGGTGGCCAAAGTATTGGAGTTTCAGCTTCAACATTAGTCTCTCCAATGAACACCCAAGACTGATCTCCTTTAGGATGGACTGGTTGGAGGAGATACCACAAAGAGGAGCAGAAAATTCACACCAGATGGGGGATCATTAGGTCTAGGTTTGCTGTTGTTGTGATGTATAGGTGTGAGCTCTTACAGCATGTTTGCATGTTGATCAGAATTATTCCATAGAGAAGGAAAAACTAACGATGTAGGAGACAGAGGATAATCCTAGAAACAAAGTGCTTCAGTAGACAAATGGGTATGGGATCCAACACATGAAGAGAAAGGTCACCAGCTCCAGCATCTTTTCCCTCTTACCTTCCTGTTGGGCTACACCACACAGGCCTACAAGCCTTGCAGCTGTCCAGCGTCAAAACCAAAGAAAGAGCCTGGAGACACTGACAAAGATATCAGGTTTTTTGGATGGGGAGATCTTACACATCCAAGAAAAAAGGGTCCTGGAGCAACACCCCCACTGTGTACAGCAGAGAGCAGTAGGACGTGGCAGCAATCTTCACTAGTTGGGGGAGAAGGAGGTGACAATTCATAGGGGTGATTGACATTAGGTTGGCTTATCAGTTACCAGGGAAACCATCAGTTGGGCAAGGGTAAGCCTATAGGCAGTTACTGATCAAGCCTTATGATTAAGAGGGTTCGATAACTGTGGGAGAAGCAGGAACTGGTCAGCAGAGATGTACAGAGAGCAAGAGAATAGCCATTTTAAATGGCCCAACCAGACATTCCCCTATAGTTCATCTGGCTCTTCAAAGCCAGAAATACTCCTTCCAGGGTAAATGTAGTCTGTCATGTTCTCTAACGCACATTATCTCATTTGATCCTCACAACTAGACATGAATTGGCAGGCATTAGCATCATACGCATAAAAGGTAAGAAAACTAAAATTCAAAGAGCTTAGGTGGATTTCCAGGGTTTCTATGATTGGGAAAAAATAAGCCTGAGAGTTAAAACTTTGTCTTCTGATTCCAAGTCTAGTATTCACTTTTTTACTACACCCTGTTGCCTCTGAAAAAAAAACCAAGAGGTTGGACAGAGGCTATAAACAACAGGGTGGGTAGGGGATAATTACACTAAGGTTGAAAGTCAATATAGGGGAAAATTGGAAATCATATGCAGAAGTCCAGAGCTATTCAAAAAACACACCCACTAGCAAAGATGAAGTGTAATGGGAGTCCATCTGACTGACAGATCATTCTGAAGATACCAGCCAGACAATACAAAATCCAACTGTATAGCAACAAGACAAATGCTGCGATACTTTGGACCTGAACAAGAAGGCTCAGAGCTGAGAGAGGGAAGGAATAGTTGGGAGAATTCCTGCCCCCTAGACCAGTGCTTCATGCATTTTTATAGGGTGCCATACTTAAGCTGTAGATTGGAAGGGAATCATTAAGGATTCTGAGTTAGCAGGGATGTAGGCGTGTTAGAATTCAAAGATAACTGGATTCAAAGGTTCCTGTCATAGCAGAAAATATTGATGCACTCAAGAACACTAAGGAGAAGCTGGAGGATTGGGGAGGGCGGGGGGGGGGGGTTGTGATAGAGGCAGATGACTAATTCCTCCTGATACAGTGTTGATGTGTGGCATGGGGAAGATTCCTCTCTGGATCTAAGGGGACATATTTGATTAGTTTAATGAAGAGGTAAAACTGGTATCATTTCTTTAAATCCTTTAGTCACAGGAAGGATAGAAAAGAGGAGGCTTATGTAGGAGGCCCTGGGTATCAGGAAGGAAGAGGTCTTTTATTTTTTCCTGAAGTCCTTGATCACAATGGTAAACAGTACATCTTTCCTGACTTGTTGAAACTTTAGAATGTATAGTTTCCATGCTCTTGTCCAAAACACCCTCTTTTTTGCAAAAATGATGTCTGTTTTTTCCATTACAGAAACAGAAATAGCAGTAGTTCCCACTTTACATTATACAGCCTTCCTGTACATAAAAGCGTCAGTCTACCAACCCATTTCTCCCTATCTTTCTCTCCCTCTCCTCCTCTCACTCCCTTCCTCTGCCTCTGACTCTCTCTGTCTTATGAGCATGCTGTAGAATATAAGTTTTGGCTTTATAATTTTTTTCATAAACTCTATCTCCTCAGGAAGAAAGGATCAGTCATCAAGGATGTATAGTGGAGAGAGAGAATAAAGAAATCTCAAGATCCACCATAAAAGATCAAAACCACAATGAAAGTTATAAATAGGAAACAACTGAGGGGAAGTTGAACCATGCAGCCTAGAAGGGCATAGCTCTGGCTGGGGTCCTGTTGGTCCTCCATCTTTCAGAACCCTGGGATGCATGAAGGATGACCAAGAGAGAAGAAATAAATGGAATATATGTGTTAAATATTTTTCATCTCCCAGATCTAGTCTCTGCTCCTCAAATATAATTAAAGCCCTCCTACTCTTAAATAGGGGGCTTCACAAGTGACTCAGAGGTAAAGAATCTGCCTGCAATGCAGGAGACACAGGAGATGTGGTTTCAGTCCCTGGGTTTGGGAAGATCCCCTGGAGGAGAGCATGGCTACCCACTCCAGTATTCCTGCCTGGAGAATCCCATGGACAGAGGTGGGCTACCATCCATGGAGCTGCAAAAAGTCAGACACAACTGAAGCAACTGAGCAATCAAATAGAAATAAATCTTCTCATCATATAGGCAATCCCTACCTTCCACACTCTATATTTTGCTACTGCAGTCATCTTAGGTTTTTTGTACTTTAGATTTTTATGCAGTTTACATCCACTGTCTTAATTTGTTCAATACTGAATTAGTCATCTCTGTTCAACCCTCTTGTGCTCTGGACTAATGCCTTCCTAGATTATGAGTTACACAAGGGCAGTGTGTTATTTCTCTCTGTGATCTATCACAGGGGAGGATCCCCTCAAAATGCTGAATAGATAGATGGATGGATGGATGGGATGGGTTACTTTCCCCTTGTTCTCCATTCTCTACTTATAGATGCTTTACCTCAAATGTTTCCTCTTTCATGAAACCGTTCTTGAGTTTATCCTCCAGATATTCACCCTGATTTATCTGAATCCTTGCAGACTTTGTCTCATTTACCTTTACATCCCTGTTGTATCTAACACAGAGCTTGAAAAGTGAAAAGTGAGTGTTGGTCGCTTAGGCATTTCCAAGCCTTAGCGATGCCATGGACTGTAGCCCTGTAGCCCACCAGGCTCCACTGTCCATGGGATGCTCCAGGCAAGAATACTGAAGTGGGTAGCCATTCCCTTCTCCAGAGGCCTTCCCACCCAGGGATCAAACCTGGGTCTCCTGCACTGCAGGCAGGTTCTTTACCATCTGAGCCACCAGGAAAGCCCACACACAGAGCTTAGATGAGCAATAAATACTTTTGAATGCAATTTAACTTAATTTGATTCTCATAATACCCTTGCAAGATAGGTAGAACTGGGGGCCCGGCTGGCCCGCCGCCCCGGCCCGGGCCCCTGCGCCCGCTCCCTGAGCCGCTGGGCGCCCGGGTCCAAAAAAAAAAAAAAAAAAAGATAGGTAGAACTGGTATTACTGAGCTCATTTTATTGATTAAGAAACTGATGTTTGGAGGTTAATAATGATCATCTAACTGGCCCAAGAGCCGGCCGTGAGGAGAGCACAGGGTGGGAAAAGTGAACCAACACCTCTTTCTGGCTCAGTATGCATTAAACAGATCTGCTTTTAAACAGCCTTTAAAATGAACACACTGGGTCATAAAAATGAAAAACTTGTGCATGTAGGAAGAGGATAAGGTCTTTAATGATATTTTCCTGCTTTGATCTTTCCTTTAATAGGGCATATGTCGTATTTTACTTTTAACCAGCCTACATCCATCACCATACACCATCTTACCCAGATTTCTTATGTGTCTCAAATCTGTTCTTATGCTTTAATGTCACCATTTCCATCTAGTTAAGGCCCCCACTGCCTTAGGAGTCCACAATTGCTATAGTCCTTTAGTTGCCCCTTTCACCATATGGATCTCTCCACCTTGCAGTGAAACTCCACAACAATGCTAATGAACCTTTCTAAAATATCATTTACATACCAACACTACCCCACAATATTTTTTAATAGCTGTCTTCTGATTTCAGAATAAGATCAAATTCTTCAGTCTGAAATTCTATCTTCTCACAGACTCACCACCAATCTTATTTCCAACCTTTCCTTGTACTACTCCACAAAGGAGCCTTCTGTTCTTTAAGCTCAGGTTCCCCACGTGACACATAAGTTTCCTCCCCTCTTAGTCATTTCTCCTATTTAAAATGTCTTCTCCTTTCTTCTTCTTTTATCTAAATGCTACCCTA
The DNA here is from genome assembly GCF_019320065.1 of Cervus canadensis. NCBI lineage: Eukaryota > Metazoa > Chordata > Mammalia > Artiodactyla > Cervidae > Cervus > Cervus canadensis. Next base: position 49,756,446 of record NC_057391.1, on the reverse strand, counting down.
TCTTCAAAGGCAACCTTCACTCTGAAGTTTTACTGTATACATCATCCTTTGGTAATCATTCTTCCCTTGAATTCCTTTAGCACTTTCCATATGCTACTTGACTATCCTTGAAGGCACATGGACTCACTGACCCCAAATAAACCTTTAACCCATTCCAAACTGAAACTCTATAGTCATTAAACAATAATGCACCACTCCCTCCAGCCACTGTTTAAAAAAGTCTCCTCTTATGATTGTACTGTGCACTATGGTTGAGAAACTCAGATTTATAGGTTACTCCATCCATCCTCAGCTCTAGACCCATGTCACCACTGAGGCTTAGAAATTGTTTTTGATTGCACTGTGCCAAAGGTAGTGGCAGTCTATGGTAATTTGTTAAAGAGTTTCCTGAAATTTTTCAGTGGGGCAGTTGATTGAGTATGTGGCTCCTTTCTGCTCTTGGAGTTCACAGCAGTAAAGGGCTCAAGCTCTGTTTCTCAACTCACTCTGAGTCTTGTCCCCTGTTTTCAGGGTTTGGTCCCCTGTTTGGGTTTGCTTTTCTTTTTTTTTTTTAATTATTTTTTTTCATTTATTTTTATTAGTTGGAGGCTAATTACTTTACAGTATTGTAGTGGTTTTTGCCATACAATGACATGAATCAACCATGGATTTACATGTGATCCCCATCCAGATTCCCCCTCCCGCCTCCCTCCCCATCCCATCCCTCTGGGTCTTCCCAGAGCATGTGCCTCATGCGTCCAACCTGGGCTAGTGGTGGGTTTGCTTTTCAAAAAACTTTCTCTAATGGCCTGAATTTGCATCTTCACAACCATCCTCTCCAGTACATTCCTGCCTTCAGAGGAGAACGAAGCTTCCTCTTTGTGAAAGTCATTCTACATTATTCATTGTCCACAGAGTGTTAAGTGGCCATTCTGTTAAAGAAATGTATATGAGACTGGGCATTTTAGAAGGTACTACATTTCTGATAGTGGGAAAAGGTGACGAGCAAATCTTAAGCTTTCTATTTCAGGATAATGAACTGATTATTTTTTTCAGCTGCTAAAATATCTAGAATGCATGATTTTATTCATTGCTTTTCTATCTTAATATATAATGTGATGAAAATGAAGAGAAATATAGAGGGGTTAAATAGACTTATTACAAATTTGAAATTATAATGCTGAAGTTGCAAGCCTACTTTCACTCATGTTAGAAATTAAGGCAACAACACATGTCAAGGAAAAGTAAAGAACCAAAGTAAGGTACAATTATTTAGACTTTTTATCATTCACTTACCTACTGAACATCTGCTATCATACTAGATACTGAAAGAAGCTCAAAAATGAAAATGCATGGTCCTGCCTTCTAGGAGCTTACAATATAATATTGGAGAGACAAAATAAGCAGTTTACAAAGTAAAATTATTTGCAAAAATAGAGTGATATGCATAAGGCATAGTTAGAATAGAGAGAAAAAGGAAGATCCACTCCAATTATATAAAATCAGAAAAGACTTGATGATAGAAATAAAATTTTAGCAATGTCTCTGACAGCAGATATAATTCAAGTATGTCAGCGTTGTAGAAAAGTCTGTCCAGGGTTCTAGAATAGTATTAACAAAAGGATAATAACTGTCTGGGACAGTTTCCTCAGTGAAATAGCTGGAGAGAAGCACAGATTAGAGTCTTTGCTTACTAGATTATGGGCAACCATTAATCTTTCTATCCAGATGAGTCTCATAATTAGAACTGTGTTTCAGGTAGATGACACTGACAACAATGTGTTCGTCGAATTGGAATAGGGGAGATTCTAAGAGGAATAATGCAATATTAGATTGCCTTCTAAAATTTATATCCTCACTTTTATATGATTGGCAGCTTGAAAGAGAAGAAAATCACTAGATTTGAAGTCAGAAGGTACTTTCTGGCTATGTCTCTTACTAGGTGTGACTTTGGGCATGGTATTTAATGTTTCCTCAGTTTCTTTTCCTGATGAGTGGAATTAATACCTTTCTTTTAGAATTTTTGAGTAAATGAGATGAGTCTCAGGACACAATGCCCTGTACAAAATAAGTGCTCAATGAATGTTGGTTTCCCTTCTCTTCTACTGAATTCATATTTGAAAGATGTTTATTTCTATGATTATCTTTTAACACAAGTTGAGTTAGTGAACATCCACATAGTTCATTTCAGTATTTTAGATGGCGTCAGTCTGTGACACAGAGGGCAAAATTACATTACATTTACATTTGGGAGAATACATTTAAAATCAGGAAATTAACAGGTCTTTTGGGTTCTTCAGACAGTCTGAGTTTGTTCAACATTCATTTAACACATATTTATTGAGCCCCTACATGGATCTGTGACTGTGCAAAGGGATAACAGAAGTAGATACAACTCAGACCTGCTCTGGAGAAGTTCAAAGTCAAGTACCAGAGCTTTTTTTTTCTGTGTATCAATACACAGAAAATTTACAAGTTTGTGATAAGTGCTAGGAGAAGTTTATACAAAGTATAATGGGAGGACAAAAGAATGTATAACTAGCTGAGTTAATAGTGGTCATGGAAAGCTTCACAAGGAAGTAATTCCTTCAGATGAGTCTTGAAGAGTTCATCTGCTACACAGTGAAGAAAGAACATGACTGTCAGGGGAAGTAGTATAGAAAAATATGAAGAAGGGGGATTGCATCTGGCTGCATTTAACTAAAGCAAAAAATAGCAGAGGTTTAAACAAAGTTGGGATTTACTTTTTCCATAAACAAGGAAATCTAGAGGTGGGTAGCTGATGGCATTCATTTAGTGACTCAAGGATGTCAGATTCTACGTTTTTGAGATTCATTGGTCTATATTCCAAAAGAAGCTGAGAAATAAACATTTTCATTTATTTATTTACTTTTTATTTAAAGTTGGGCACAAAATTACTTCTACGAAAATAAAAATTCTGTTAAAAAGGAAGAAAGTGGAGATTATGTTTGGTATGGACAACAAACAGCTCTGAAAGAGCATTTTTGGGGAATTGCAAATAGTGTGGCAGGATGATGGAATTTCAGAGAAGACCGATGGAGCTGGAGAGGCAAGCAGATGAGGCCAAGGAAGATCTGAAAAGTTTATTTGTGCAATTTTTATGAGAAGTCCAAGGTTCCATGATGGTATATCAGGAAAATTTGCTTAGTTAGAGCCACAGCAATTGGAATGTAAAGCTCTTTATTCCCATCACATTTTGGCCAGTTGTTCAGAAATCTCCCAAGTCCTAGAAACATAGCCAAAGGCAGAGTTCCAGCAGGAAATACTGGTTGCTTTGTGTAGGCCGCAATGACCTGTTTTCATTTCATGCCTTGTTAATGATAAAAGTCACCACAGCCAATAATGTTTTTTTTTCCTTTCGTCCCTCTATTCCTTTCTTCTTTTTGCCTGGAGTTTATACCAGTGTGTGGCCCAGTGACCTCATTTCTTCTTCTTAAAGAGTTTTCAGCAAGCTTCCACACCCCTGACTGAAAGCCAGACATGTTATTTCTACATTCCAAAGTTTCTGAGACTTAATTTTTTAAAAAATATTTTTCAAGTGTGACATCATCACAACTCCCCTCTCTCCCCCTGGAGCTTCCCACAGCTCCCTGTAAGAGACTCCTTCAGCACACTCCCCTTGTCCCTCACGGCTCTTCTCCTTCCTGCACACTCTTACCCTCTCTTGCTGAAAGAAAGGTCAGGGACGTGTTTGGTTACCTGTAGAGTTAAGTTCAAAATTGGGAAAGGAGTACACTAAGGCTGTATGCTGTCACCTGCTTATTTAACTTATACGCAGAGTACATCATGTGAAATGCCAGGCTGAATGAAGCACACGCTGGAATCAAGATTGCAGGGAGGAACATCAATAACCTCAGATATGCAGATGACAGCACCCTAATGGCAGAAAGCCAAGAGGAACTAAAGAGGAGAGTGAAAAAGTTGGCTTAAAACTCAATGTTCAGAAAACTAAGATCATGGCATCCAGTCCCATCACTTCATGGCAAATAAATGGGGAAACAATGGAAACAGTGACAGACTTTATTTTGGGAGGCTCCAAAATCACTGCAGATGGTGAGTGCTGCCATGAAATTAAAAGATGCTTGCTCCTTGTAAGAAAAGCTATGACCAAAAAAAAGAAAAGAAAAAGAAAAGCTATGACCAACCTAAACAGCATATTAAAAAGCAGAGACATTACCTTGCCAACAAAAGTTGGTATAGTCAAAGCTACGGTTTTTCCAACAGTCATTATGGATGTGAGAGTTGGACCATAAAGAAGGCTGAGGGCAGAAGAATTGATGCTTTTAAATTGTGGTGCTGGAGAAGACTCTTGAGAGTCCCTTAGAGTTCAAACCAGCAAGGAGTTCAAACCAGTCAACCCTAAAGGAAATCAACCCCGAATATTCATTGGAAGGACTGATGCTGAAGCTCCAATACTTTGACCACCTGATGGGAAGAGCTGACTCATGAGAAAAGACCCTGATGCTGGGAAAGATTGAAGGCAGGAGGAGAAGAGGATGACAGAAGACGTGATGGTTGGATGGCATCACCGATTCAATGGATATGAGTTTTAGCAAGCTCCAGGAAATGGTGAAGGACAGGGAAGCCTGGGGTGCTGCAGTCCATGGAGTTACAGAGTCAGACACACCTGAGCAACTGAATGACAAGAATTAAGTGCTTTCTAGTTCTTGACTAAACCCCTCCTTTCACTATATTAAACCTATATCTTACATTGTTGATAGAAATAATAATGATTTGATTATTCTTTTTCTTATCTCAAAACAATATCTTTTTCTTATTTAAAAAAAGAAACTTGAAAAATACAGACCAACAAGAAAAAAAAAGGGACTCAGCCATAATCCCACCATCCAAAAATACCCACTATTAACACTTTGGTAAATGCAATTTCCTTTCAATCTTTCTGTAATGCAAATAGATCGTGTATATTTTTTGAGGATATCATTCTGTATATATTGCTTTGTAACCTGTTTTAAATTAAAGGTACACCATAATTGCTTTCTTTTTCAGTGATCCTTAAAAATTTGAATTTAATATTATTTAAATATATATGTGTGTGTGTGCATTCATAAACATATGTAGTTTTGAAAATAAAATATTATAATACATAGTGAAAAACAGCAGAGGTCCCTGCCACACTTAACCTCATCTTTCATGTTCATCCCTCAGGGTCAAACACTTACAACTGTCTTAACTGTTTCTCTTTGAAAAGATCTCTGTATACTAAATCATATTTATGACTCCAGTATTCTTGCCTAGAGAATCCCAGGGACAGAGAAGCCTGGCGGGCTACAGTCCATGGTGTCACAAAGGGTCAGAAGCTACTGAGCACACACACACATGCACATGATTATCTACCGATATTAAATTTCAGACTCTGAACATGTCTACCATAATGGAAGAAAAGGACTTAGAACTTCATGAACTCCCTGAATGCACACACATATTTCCTCTCCTCTTGGAGTTATATAACAACTTTTACTAAATCATCCTTTACTGTTTACATTAAATGGCATCAACAATGTGAATGTACTTACTGCCACTAACTGTATACTTTACATGATTAAAATGATAAATATTATGTTATGTATATTTTATCACAAGTTTAAAAAAAACACTAGCTGCACAAAATAAATATCAACATAGTTCAAAGTCATTTAATACACCATGCCACATTTCTAATACTACTTTTATTTTTCCTAGAGTTGGTAACTGCCTTATGGTTTTTATCCCCCTTATTTGCTTAGTTTTTTGGAACTGATCCCAAACTTTCCAAAAGAACTATAGAGTCTAAATAAGTACAACTAAATACATCAGTTCCTTTTGTAGGTGTATGACAACATCCCTTTTGGAATCCTCCATAATCCTGCTCCTATCTGAACTGGAAACAATCTCTGTTTCCATCTCTTGTTCCTGAATCCCAATACTTTTTTCTTGCTTTGTTGCCTTGTTGATGAAGCACATACTTGAGTAACTTCCTGAAAAACTCTCTATGGAAGGTAAATTTTTTGTGTTCATGAATGACTGAAATGTCTATGATAAACTTTAGGACTTCCCTGGCAGTCTAGTGGTTAAGATTCTGAGCTTCCACTGTAGAGAGTGTGGGTCTGATGCCTGGTTAGAGAACTAAGATCCTACATGCCATGTGGAGTGGCAAAATAAATAAATAAAAATAAAAAACAAACTATCCCTACTTGATTGGTTGTTTGGCCAAGTATAGAACTTACCGTTGCAAATAATTTTCACTCAGAATTTTGAAGGCCTTACTCTATTGTTTTTTAGCTTCCAGGACTGCTGTTGACACATCTGACATTCTGATTCTGAAAATTTTGCATTTTAACTGGTTTGTTTGTGTGGGTTTTTTCTCTTCAAAATTCTCTATGTCTGGGGATTTGGAATGCCTTGTTATATGCCTTTTTTCATTCAGTGTCTGGGTCACTTATGCTCTTTATACTCTTCCAGTTTGGAAGTTCAGGGAAATTTTGTTTTTCTGTGATTATCTCTGTCCTCTATTTCAGTTTTCTTTTTGTTTTTTCATTTTGGAACTTAAACTGTTCAGATATTGGCTCTTTTGGATTGATAATTTTATTTTCTCATCGTTTCCTCTTTTCCATGACTTTTTGTATCATTTTTCTGAGAGATTTCCTCAACTTTATCTTCTAACTCATGTATTGAATTTTTCCAGGACTATTATCCATGAAAGTTTCATTTTATTTCATTTTTCTTATTTTCTTCCTTCCTTTCTTTTTCTTTTGTAAAATAAAATTCTTCTGTGTATTATGGAAGCTAAAGCTATCAATGATAAAAAATTTTTCTTCCAGTTCCTTTGTTTTGATATCTTCAATGGAAGCATTCTTCAACTGTCTAGTACTCTTTTTGGTTCATATTGAAAGAATCACCAAAAATCTGATTTGATTAGAAGCTCTGTGTGCCTCAGTGAAGCTTGCTGACTGATGAGTTCTCTGCTATAAAAAGAACAGGACTCCTAAATCTAACTACAAATACTTTCTCTTAGACTGGTCAATTTTGCTAGAGGAGAGTCCTCCATTCTCTTATTTAGGGAAATAAGCCGGACCAGCAGTCTAGTACATAGCCTTATACATACTTACATATATATTTTTTTACAAATGAGATCGTACTATGTTTTCTAGAATTTGTTTTTCATCTAACATTATTATCTAAGACATCTTCTGGTAACTGTCTGCATAGGAATACAAAGGAATATAAAATGGATGTCTAGAATTTCATAGTATTTATGACCCTTAGTTTACATAAACAGCTTCTAGTTAATAAGCATTTGAGTATTTTTGTCCCTATAATAACACTGAAATTGTATCTATATCTTTCTGTACTTCTGCAAGAATATTTGTATAATAAATTACTAGAAATTGAATGGTTGGGTCAAAGAGCATGAATATTTAAAAATTTTATCCATGCTGTCAGAATTACTCTCCAAGAAAGCTGTGCCAATTCATACTACCACCAGTGGTGTGTAAGAGTGTCTGCTTAATTATATTCTTGAAAATTCTGGGTATTAAACTTTCTCCTGCTCATGCTCAGTTGCTCAGTCGTATCTGACTCTTTGTGACTCCATAGACTGTAGCCCATCCAACTCCTCTGTTCATGGGATTTTTCAGGCAAGAATACTGGAATGGGTTTCCATTTCCTCTTCCAGGGAATCTTCCCAACCCAGGGATCTAATCCACATCTTCTGCATCTCCTGCACTGGCAGGTAGATTTTTTACCACTGAGCTACTTGGGAAGCCCATTAAACGTTCTCTATTTGGCTATTTGATAGGGTTTTTTGAAGTGTATCTAGTTCTCATTATAAAATACATTTCTTTAATTATTAGTGAGAATGAACAACTTTTACTATTTTTATTAGCCACTTGCATTTATTTTAGTATAAACTTTTTCTTTGAATTGATCGCACATTTTTCTATTGGGTGATTAATCTTTATCCTTATTGTTCAATTTTTCTGTAGATTAAAAAAATTAGGCTTGTGCCCATTATTTACTCTATTTGACTTTTTGTCACTTTCTTTCTTCCTAGTTTTATTTTTTCCTAGTGGAAAGTGTATATATACATGTAATATATTTTATTATATTTTTATATGTTTCAACAAGTGTTTCATAATCAGTTCTGTTTAATTCAGTTCAGTTGATTGGTCATGTCCGACTCTTTGTGAACCCATGGACTGCAGCATGCCAGGCTTCCCTGTGCATCACCAACTCCCTGAGTTTGCTCAAACTAATGTCCATCAAATCAGTGATGCCATCAATCATCTCATCCTCTGTCATCCCCTTTTTCTCCTGCCTTCAGTCTTGCCCAACATCAGGGTCTTTTCTAATGAGTCAGCTTTTCACATCAGGTGGCCAAAGGAATGAATCTTCAGCTTCAGCATCAGTCCTTCCAAAGAATATTCAGGACTGATTTCCTTTAGGGTTGACTGATTTGAACTCCTTGCTGTCCAAGGGACTCTCAGGGGTCTTTTTCAACACCACAGTTCAAAGGCATCAATTCTTCAACAATCAGCTTTCCAACTCTAACATCCATACATAACTACTAGAAAAACCATAGCCTTGACTAGACGGACCTTTGTTGACAAGATAATGTCTCTGCTTTTTAATATGCTGTCTAGGTTGGCCATAGCTTTTCTTCCAAGAAGCAAGCCTCTTTTAATTTCATGGCTGCAGTCTCCACCTGCAGTGATTTTGGAGCCCCAAAAATAAAGTCTCTCACTGTTTCTATTGTGTTTCGTGATTGTTTTTATTTTTTGGAGGCACTATAATTTATTTAAACAGTCCTCTCTTACTAGACCTTTATGCTGTTTCCCATTTCCTGAAGTCCACAGCCTTTTTTTTTTGTCTTGTGCTCCCTGAGAACCAAAGAATAGGTGAGTTTCTTCTCTACAGAGCTTCCTCATAAATGTGTAACATTATTTCTTCTCTGGTTTATATAATTATAATGACTTTAACCACATTTCATTTCATATTTTGGTTCATTTTTGTCTCTCTACTCTCAAATCCTCCCTCTCACTTCACATGTGTATTAAAATGCCAGTGCCCAAACTTGGCATGATACTTTAAGGCTGTGACCAATTCTAAGTTTAGCAGAGGGATACTCTCCCAGCTCTTGGATGCCACAAAACTATTAATATATCTCACTATCATAGTTAGCTTTATAAAAACAGCCACACTATACTGCTGACTCATTTTCAGCTGGTGGTCCCGGTCTATCGAATTCATAAAACCAGAAAAAAATGTCTAACGTGTCAGATGAAAGGAAAAAAAAGAGCCTGGAATGTTGGAACACTGGGCCAAAAGATGAAACATACCAGGAAGAAATGAAAAGCTCTGCATTGAATATAAAACTGAAAAAAACCTACCCTAGTACATGATAGGGATGATTTCACTTCACATTTACACACTGAAACATTTTAGTTTACTGTAACTGTGGTGTTGGAAAAAACTCTTGAGAGTCCCTCGGACTGCAAGGAGATCAAACCAGTCAATCTTAAAGGAAATTAGCCCTGAATATTCATTGGAAGGACTGATTCTAGGGCTGAAGCTCCAATACTTTGTCCACCTGATGAGAACTAACTCATTGGAAAAGACCCTAATGCTGGGAAAGATTGAGGGCAGGAGGAGAAGGGGTGACAGAGGATGAAATGGTTGGATGGCATCATTGATTCAATGGACATGAGTTAGAGCAAGCTCTGGGAGTTGGTGATGGACAGGGAAGCCTGTGTGCTGCAGTCCATGGGGTCACAGAGTCAGACATGACTGGGCGACTGAACTGAACTGAAACTCAATATCAGCAACCATGTGAAAGAGCTGGTAATGAATTTAATGCATTTTTGACAGAAAAAAATTAATATCTAACTGTTTGCAGTCTCTCCCCTCCCCACATCAGCCAAGGAAAGTTCTTTCTTAGCAAGGTCAGCTCTGGAGCTTTTTTAAGAGTTTTTGGGGGATTGAGTAAGAGGAAAAGATTTGATTGATCTATTGGAAAAGTTAGAAAGTGGCCTAAGGAAAAAGGTTAGATTCTGAAGATGAGAGGAGGCACTCAAAAGGCAAAAGGCAGGTATGTGCTGGCTAGGAGAGAGGGTTTTGGAAGTTTATAAAAAAGAGAAAAGAAAAATAAATTGGGCTAGTTGCTGTGTTGTGGCAACACAGGCTTTTTAGATGAGGAAAGAAGTTTTAAAGGAAATGTTGTCATGTGTTATGAATATCATGTCATTTTTGTGTGTGTTCTAAAAGACTTTAGTAAAATTTAAACATTTTTTCCAGTTATTTTTGGATGTCTGAAATGTTTATCTTTGGATGGAACTTTGAGCTGAGAAGCTGTCAGAGAATATCTAAACTGCATGTTGCTGTTGAGCTACAAATTGTGTCTGACTCTCTGTGACCTCGTGGATTACAGCATGCCATTTTCCTCTGTCCTCCACTATCTTCCAGAGTTTGCTCAAATTGATGTCCTTTGAATTGGTGATGCTGTCTAACCATCTCATCCTCTACCACCCCCTTCTACTTTTGCCTTCAATCTTTCCCAGCACCAGGATCTTTTCCAATGAGACAGCTCTTTGCATCAGGTGGCCAAAGTAGTGGAGCTTCAGGTTCAGCATCAGTCCTTGATAGAAACTGATATTTCTCTTGGCAATTTTGATTCCAGCTTTTTGATCCATCCAGCCTGGCGCTTCACACGATGTACTCTGCACAGAAGTTAAAAAATCAGAGTGATAATACACAGCCTTGATGTACTCCTTTCCCAAGTTGGAATCAGTCCACTGTTTCATGTCCGGTTCTAAGTATTGCTTCTTAACCAGCAAATGGGTTTCTCAGGAGACAGGTAAGGTGGTCTGGTATTTCCATCTCTTTAAGAATCTTCCATTTTATTGTGATCCACACAGTCAAAGACTTTAGCATAGTCAATGAAGAAGAAGTAGATGTTTTCCTGGGACTCCCTTGCTTTCTCCATGATCCAACAAATGTGGTAATTTAATCTCTGGTTCCTCTGTCTCTTCAAAAATTAAATTAAACTGTATACAGGTTACAAAATGTTACATCACATCAACAGAATTACGGTGTTCATCATGATAATAATGTCAATCATGTCATTTGGTCAGACAACATCTGTATTATCTTCAGCCCTGGAGATCACATTTTCACCAGGTATACTAATTTGCTAAGGCTGCCATAACATTGTGCCACAGACTGAGTAGTTTAAACAACAGAAATTTATTTTCTCACAATTCTATAGGCTATAAGTTTGAGATCAAGGTGTTGGCAAGTTTCTTTTCCTCTAAGACATCTCTCCTTGGTTTGTACATTGCCAACTTCTCCCAATGTCTTCACATGGCCCTCCAGTTATGTATGACTCTCTCCTAATCTCCTCCTTTTATATGGACACCAGTCTTACTGGTTTAGGGCCCAACACAATCAGCTCATTTAAATTTATTGATTAGATCCTTTTGAACTTTACTGCTGGTATTTTGGGACTCTTACCCAAATTCTTATAATCTGTAGACAACCAAAATAGTTTCAATTTTTCTACTAAATTATTAATGCACATAATTTCTATTCAAAAGTATTTAGATTCTTGTAGTTTGTTAGATATGTGGAAAATGGTGTTATATAAGTTGGTCCTTTGGAGATGAAATATATATACACATACGAAGAGAAACAATTTCCTTTTCTGCAGTATGAGCAAGTAGACTAGCTAATCTCTATGGTCTCTTTGGGTCCTAAAAATCATACAGTTCTGGTTCGAGGACAATGAAAGTATGCTGTTAAATGTAATTTTTAAATATCAAATATGTGTTATAAATAATGGGCATGCAGAAAAGGCAGAAATCAAGTTAGGAACTATGGAAGTCTCAGAATTTGAATGAACAATCTAGAATATCTTGAAGGAAAGTCCTTTAGGTCTGATTGCCAACCTAGAGTTAGGCCTTCAGAATCATAATAACTCATACAGATGGTAATTCAGACTCTCAGTTTCATACTGTTTCTCTAATCAGTGCTTTCTTGTATATTGTTGTATGTTTCATATCTCTTTCATAGCTACATGTAAAAATACAGCATATTTCCCATTTTTTTATTATTATATTTTATTTCATAGTTTGCTGAGAAATAGTAACATTTAATTAGCATTAACTGCCCATGTATTTAGGCAAAGAAAGGATAATAAACTTCTGCAGTAGACAAGTAAATATTTGTGTTTGACAGTATTTTACACACTATATTTATTCATGTTTTCCCAAGCTCATGTGGAAATCTATTCATATACTTTTCAACAAGCCAGGATTACACAGCAGATCTGCCAATCCCTAAAATTAGTTTTTTAAAATACCTTGTACAAGTCAGAAAATATGGCTCATCTCTTTGAAGGTTGAAGACAGGCTAATATTTTACTTTTCCTTAAAAAAATAAAAGATAAGGACCAACTATCAGGAAAAAGTTGCAAAAATGTACCAGTAATACTAGGAGGTTGCTTTCTACAGTGAATTATTACACTGTGAAAGACTTCCATATAGTTCCAAAGCTCACTTCTGACATCAAGTCAAAATCATGTTAGCATTAATAATTTTTAAATGAAACATTTTCTGAGGGCAGAAAAGAGCCATAATGGATTTTATCTGGTTATTAAATTTAAAAAGTGCCTTGTATCAAGAAAGTGAATATTGTGCTCAGCATTATTAACATATTCTATTTAGAAAAATGACACTGTTTTTCATATGAAAACAGATGTTGGTCTAGATAATGTTAAATGCCTTCACAGGTCTCAAACATGTATACATGAAATTATAAAAATTAATTATAGCTCAAGCAAGGGCTTGACTGCTCTTCTGCTATAAACGGAATATTCAATTACCTACTGTAAAGCAAACTGCCTCCAAACTTAATGGCTTAAAATAAGGCATGGCAAACTTTTTTTTTGTAAAGGGCCAAATAGCAGATATTTCTAGATTTTGTGCGCCATACAATCTCTGTCACAACTACTCAGCTCTGCTGTTGTAGCACGAAAGTAGACATAAACAATATGCAAACAAAAGGATGAGGCTATGTTCCAATTTAACTTTATTTATAAAAACAGACAGTGAGCTAAATTTGACCCACAGGGTTTAATTTATTATCTCTGGATTTATCTCATAATTCTATGAGTTGACATTTGGGGTAGGGCTCTTTGGTGATAACTTGTCTCTGCTCTCTATGGTTGGTTGGGCTGATGCATATATTTGTAATCAATTGGCAAGTTGACTGGAGGGCAGAATGGTCCTGAAGGTCTCATTCACAAGTCTAGCAGCTGACAGGGGCTGAGGGACTCAGCTGGCCTCCACATGGCCTCTGTAGTAAGCGACCTTGGGGCTTCTTACATGGCAGCTGAATTCCAGAGGGACAAAGGCAGAAGCTTCAAGTCCTCTTTGAGGCCTCAGCTAGAGTCACACATCATGTCACCATATTCTATTGGTCCAAGTCTTAAGACAGGCCCAGATTCATGGTGTGGGGAAATGGACCCTTTCTCTTGATGGGAAGAGCTGCAAAGAATTTGTGGCCATTTTAAATTCACTACAGGGAGTAAATTCTGTAAAGTAAAACTGTAGTATTATACACATGAAACATGTAATGTCATAAACCAATGTTACCTCAATAAAAAATAAATTTAAAAAAAAAGTGCCATCAATTCCAATAAGACTTTACCAGACACTTTTTTACCTTGAGAAATCTGTCAAGACTTCATGCATTGTGGTCACAATTCTCCCTGTAAATCATACAGCCACAGCATAGGCTAGAAATAAAAATTAATCAAAATTTCCATTCAAAATATTTTAAAATTTTTCTGAAAAGAGGCAGTTATGGAAGTATAAGAGATCTATTAAAGCCTCAGAATTATCTCATTTAAATTTTTAATAGAGTACTTGGTCAAGAGGGTCCTTTGAGAAGGAGATAATGAGGGAGAATGTAGAAGACAGTGAACAGGGATGGCTGGAATTTTGACCCTTGGAGGTGAAAAGATTTGCTTTTGAAGTGACTCATTTTGTTTCAGGACACCCCCCTCAAAAGGCCTTTAGTTATATCTGATTAAGGTGGACTCTATAAAGCTTCTCCTCTGTAAAATAATATTTTTTACTTTCTAATTCATAAATATCTTGTTAGGTTCTATTTCCCATTTTTCATTAAATTTCACCAACTAGGAACTTCCCTGGTGGTTCAGTGACTAAGATTCCATATTCCCAATGCAGGGGCCAGGGTTTGATTCCTGGTCAGGGAACGGGAAGATCCCCTGGAGTAGGATGGCAACCCACTCCAATACTCTTGCCTGGAACATTCCATGGGCAGAGGGGCCGGATGGGCTACAGTCCATGGCGTCACAAAGAGTCGGACACAACTGAGCACACAGTACACACACACAGGGAACTAGACTCCACATGCCACAACTAAAGACCCAGCATGTCAAGTAAATAAACAAATGAAAAAACAAACATTAAAAAAAGACAAATTAAAAAAAAAACTTTCACCAACTAGTTTTAGCATTCGTTGATTTTCTCTGATGAATTAATTATGATGATGCTTGTCAAACAGTCATTTTCTAAAATTCCACCATTCCTTCTATATTTGCTAGTTATAAGAAAAAAATTCTCCTTTCCTCATTTATTTATATCAACATGAATTCATAAATCTCTACTTTATTCGATTTTATAATCCATATTCTCGTCACTTATTTTGACGACAAAATGATGCCAGGTTGAGCCAGTGGGAACATTTGGAAGCCGGCTTTTCTGTTCTAGCATCATCATCATTCTTTGAGCACTTCCTAACTTTCTGACACAAGATGTTCCAGGCTCATCTCCTCCCTTTCCTGCCTCCACTCTGCCTTGTTTCTTTTAATGGAGAATGGAATTTAGGAACTAAGATGTGGATGCTAAATGTCCTCATCGTTATTGAGATATCGCTGATTTCAGGTTCTCACAGTGGACAGAGCTAGGGATGTCTGTATATACATATGTATGCATACACACATTTATAACTATATCTATCCATCTATATATCCTTCCCCCCACTTAATGAAATTCATAAGTTCACTGATACTGTCAACCTAAAACACAAGGTTCATTCTAGTTTTCTCATTTGTACTTACCTTCTCCAACAATGAGTCTAGGAAACCATTATCCTCAATATATTTACATAACTTATCCAATAAGCCTGTACATAATTACTGTCCCATTGTTGCTGCCCCTGTTCCCATGTGAACATCCTCCCCATTCCACTCGCACTCCGACACCTCTTCCAGGCTGCCACAGCCAAATGGATGCCCTCCTCATGCTGCTCAGTCTCCAACAATGTATGCCAGCCCACCACATCACTGCTCAGCACCCTGCCCCTTGCTGCCCACATAGTTTGGGGCTAAATCTTGAAGGAAGGAAGTGAATGCAATTTCTTGACTTTTTTTCTCTATAACATGGATTAGGGCCTACATAAAATGTATTTACATAACTGCAGTGCAGTTCAAAAACAGTTTCTGTGTGCCTAAATCTATAATAACTATTATTGCAACACATGCATTTCCAGTGACACAGTTGTTATACTCTTGCTGTCACTAGTTAAACTATCATTCTTTTTAACAGTTTCATTTTTTGGATGCTATAGTTTTAGACTTTCAGATAAATGATCTGCCGCTGTAAGTATCTTCATATTTCTTATATCTTTAAACTAGATATGTTAATCAACATGCCCACAGCTCTCCTGAAAAAGTCTATTAAACTCTGTTCAATATTACATAACTATAACCCTTATAGGAACCAAAGCTGATTACACACTGACTCAAAGTCCATCAACAGATGATTTGACCAGAATAGGGTTATAACAGATGCTGTTGGTTCTCTATCTGTATCCCCCTAACTCTGATGCACGTTATACTGACAGTATCCTTCTACAAGTAGTTGCCACTTTCTATCTAAGGGAAATGGGGCAGGCTGGATGTACATGGACATTAATGTCTCAGATTAGAATTTGGCCAATGACATACGGGAGCTAGAGGACAAATATTCAGCTTCTTCACCTCTCAACTGGGATAGCTCTGAGGAATACTCTACACTGTCTCTCAGAGTTTCCCCCTGGGACTGAAATCCACTTACCCATGGCTGTCACCTGTTCAATAGTGAACCCTTTATTAGCTTCCTTCCCTTCCTGGTCTCAATTCCCTGCTCCCTTAGAGTGATGCCAGGAACCACCTCCAAAGTTAACCACCAGCTCTCAAATTCCTTGCTTCCAAGTCAACTTCTGTGGGAGGCCAACCTAAGAAGCTGCTCAAATGTCATGAAAGTTATTAATAGAGCCAAACAGATGTCCTTTCTCAGGTATTTAAATTGGAAGTATATTCTTTGAAGAAAACAAACTGTTTCTAGTTAGTCAGAAGGAAAGACAGGTGGAAACACTATTTGAACCACATAAATGGTGAAGCATACAGCGTGCTCAGTCACTCAAGTCATGTCTGACTCTTTTGTGACCTTATGGACTGTACCCTGCCAGGCTCCTCTATCCAGGAGATTTTCCAGGCAAGAATATGAGAGTGGGTTACCATTTCCTCCTCCAAGGGATCTTCCTGACCCAGAGATCCAACCTGCTTCTCCTGCATTGGCAGGTAGGTTCTTTACCCCTGAGGCCCTGGGAAGCCTGGAGCATACACAGAAGATTAAAAAAAAAAAAAATCTCTGCCCAGAGGCATTGCCCTCCAATTCTAATCTGGATTAGAATGTGCCCTGTTACAACTCTTCTTGGATTTCTGTGAGATCTTCACTCTATAACTTTAGATATGCCCTAAGAATAATGAACACTAGCACTCCCACTCCAACTTGCCTGAGTTTATATTAAGAATCTCTGTTCCTTGACACTAAACTACAACAGGGGAGGCATCAGCTTTGATTTCTATTTTATTTCCTATTTGCAACTAAAATAAAACCTTGTATAAGTAGGCACTCAGTTAATATTTGTCTAATGAACAAATAAGAAGAGTGTTTAAGAGGTATTTATGGATGTACCTAACTTCAGAACTACTAAGTCTTAGCTATGAAAAAGCAACAGAAATTCTTCCAGTTTTTTCCCCCCATGGAGCAAACACTTGAGCAAATTTTCATTCCTTGTAACTGGAAGGACCAATTATTGTTTGTGTTTGCTCAGCATGACTTTCTGCCCTCTTGTCATAAACACTCCCCTTTCACCACATCCCCCGTACTCCCCTTCCTCACATGCACTTTCACCACACACACTGCCTTTAATCAACAACCTGTTCCTCAGTTCATGAGGCTCTGTCCTTTGCCTCCAAGAAGGTATATACTCCACAACCAGTCAATCATAGTCCCCTATATTCTGGAGGGTTTGTATATGACCTAGACCATCTCAAAATTCTACTCCTGGGTTTTATAAATAGACTATGGAGAGAGAAACTCTTGTCATCTCCTGAGTCTGCCAAGCTGTGGTCATATAAGTTTGAATTTGTTTATGCCTGCTCCAACACCTTATTCCCACCAATCCACAAGAAGGAAATTCTGTCTTCAGGAGAAGCAGTTGAGAGAAACACACAGCGAAATGCAATGAGACAGAAAGAAAGAGAGAGATGGGTGAGGAGAAAAAGAGGGAAAGGAAGATCTAGCAAGGGTTTTCTGAGTCTCCAGAGTCTTATAAACCAGCTTTACTTTGTATTTCTCTTTTATGAGAGTCAGTAAATTCCCTTTTACTTTATTTTGAGATGGGTGTTTATCACTTCAAACAAAGTAAAATTATATGTGTGTGTGTGTGTGTATATATATATGTATATATATATATGTATATATATATATAAAATTAAAACTAACTCTGAAGCTCTGACAGTAATACATTAAAGTTTAAATTGCTCCTTCACAAATACTCCACCAACACCCCAGTCCTTAGCGCATGACAGAGCCTCATCAAAAGAAAACTGTGTGTCCGCCTCTGCACTGTGTGCTAGATGTCTGGGAGCCTGCAGCAGAGGCCACTGTGCACCAGGGGATTCTTTAATAGAGATCAGTGTGTGTTCAGTGGAAGAGGATTTCAGAAGGAAAAAAAGAAGATTCTTATGTAATGCATAAAGGGAAGATGATTGAAGGAATATTAATTCTTCTTTGTAGGGGTTAGATGCAGTAGAAAGTTTTTTGTTTTTTTTCCTGATAAAAAGAGATTTAGGGAAATTTAGACAAGTGTGAAAGATGATTTCTCCCAAAGCCTTTAATAATATATCTGAGTAAATCAAAACAATCTAAGTGTCCTCTGGCCAGTTCTACTTAGACGTCTCAAAAAGAACTAAGATTAATCTGAAACTGAGACTGTTATCTCCCAAAGCTGGTCTTCTTTTAATGTCCCTTATTAGCACAGTGACACTACCACTTATCTGATTCATGTGTAAGCCAGAAACCTGGGGGTTAACTTTAATAATGTATTTGCCTTCCCTTCTCCCACAGCCAATTAATCACCATGTTGTGTTTATTTTATCTTCTAAATGCCTCTTGAATCCCTCTGCTTATTCCCAGCTCTGCTACCACTTCCTCTGTCCAAGCTCTCATCATACTGGACTACTATTCTAACCTACTAATTGGTCTTTCCCGTGTGTACTCTTGCTCCCCTCAAATCTATTTCAATCCATTTTTCACTCTGAAAGCCATCTTTGTGTGTGTGTGAGAAAGAGAGACAGAGAATGTAGACCTGTTTATGTTACTTCCTCTGTGCTTATCCTTCTTAAAACTCGTCAGAAGTGTACCAGACATCTGATTATTTCTGTTCAGAAAATTTCCACCTTCCTGAAGATAATACCACCCTAAATTTCTTTTCAAAAACCACCCCTCCCTTAAGTAGTTTCGGATTACCCCCACTTCCTGCTGCAGAGTTATGAACGCCCTGATTGGTATATTCTCCCCTTGCCACAGAGATTGTTTTAAAGAAAAACAAAGGGCTCTTAACCTATACCTAAACTAATTAAATACTGCATTCCTCTCCCCTAGTCAAAGAACTTAGCTGAAGGTGGGCATGTGATGTAATCAGACCCATTCAGGGACACTGACTGGTTCTTGCAACCATGATGAGAACCAAACTGAAGATTAAGCTAGCACAAGGATTACAGCAGAGTCAAAGGATCCCAGAGAGCCAGAGCTGGAAAAGGAAGTCATCATTCTCCTATGGGTAAAACTGTGCTTGGGTGGAGTCTGAAATTGAACTTCACTATTATATAAGCCAGTGACTTTTTTTTCTTTTTTGACTTAAGGCAAGTTGGACTGGGTTTTTCAGTTACATGTAGCTGAAAGATTCTTACATCCAAGCTAATGTATCATTGCACAT
This sequence comes from Cervus canadensis, assembly GCF_019320065.1. NCBI lineage: Eukaryota > Metazoa > Chordata > Mammalia > Artiodactyla > Cervidae > Cervus > Cervus canadensis. The sequence goes on along the minus strand of NC_057391.1, from coordinate 49,737,099 downwards.
GAACAAAGGCAAAAGTCCTTCATACCACCTGAAGCATATCTGCATTTGCTCCCTGAGTTTAAGTCACAGAGGTCAAACTTTAATCTTTAATCTCAAACTTTAATCTCTGTTCAAGCCATTCTCTCTTCCTAAAACACCCTTGGCCTCCTCCACACCCAACAGTATGCTTCTTATCCTACTTATCCTGTAATTCTTAGCTCAGATCCTTTCCATGGATCCTTGTTATTCACTCACAAAGCACAGTATGGAATCTGTTTTGTAACTTACAAGTATACAAACTGTGCATTTATTTGTGAGCTTCTATCATGAAAATCTCTCTCACTTAACTATGAGCTACATGTGAGAATCTGTCTTTCTGCTCACTAATTAAATAAAGTTCCTGACACATAGTAAGTGCTTTATTATTTTTGTTGTTGTTGAATGAAATAATAAAGAAATAAATGAGAGGAAGACATTCTCTTAGCATAAGAAGTTTCATTTAACATAACACTTTGTCAAGTAACAACTTGAATTGCATTTAGAATGAAGAAAGTCACAGTGAATATTACTTGTTCACTTACAAAATGAAAATAAGTTAATAAAATTTATTATAAAGCTATGGTGGGAGGAATTTTACTGGTAATATCTAAGCAATTTACAAAAATGAAAAATTTTAAAAACATATATATTAGAACAGTTTCCCAGGTGGCGCTAGTGGTAAAGCACCCACCTACCAATGCAGGTGACATAAGAGATGCAGGTTCAATCCCTGGGTCAGGAAGATCCCCTGGAGGAGGGCATGGCAACCCATTTCAGCATTCTTGCTGGACAATTCCATGGACAGAAGAGCCTGGAGGGTTACAGTCCATAGGGTTGCAAAGAGTCGGACATGACTGAAGTGACTTGGCACGTATATTAGAACACTTACTGGCTTATCTTAAGAATGGGTTAAATAACAAAGTTAATATCCTTGTAGGGTAAGGGGTTGAAGGATAAATTTATTTTTAATGTAACTCAACCAAAGGTGGCAGAATACAACCAATGTATTGATCTAGAAGTAGATGGAATGACTTGAGAAAAAAGTGGATTTCTGGTAAAGTTCCTCCTCTAGTTTAAGGCTCCAATAAAGAAATAGATAAATGTTTGAAATTCCATTTCAATCTTGGATCAAATCTTAACACACAGATTTTCTCTCAGCTATTAGAAAAAGAATTTGGAATGATTTTGTTATACTACAAATTGCACAGTCCTTCATCACAGTCAATAGACAATTTTAGATGAATTTCAGTTTTAAGAGGACTTATTTCTGCACCAATTTTTCTTTTCTAGTGTTTCATCCTCACACTAGAGAAACAATAGGTGTGTAAGGGAAAGTCAAGCTGACAATAGTTGCTGTAATGAGTTTCATAAATATAACAAAATTTATTACATACTTAAAGGAAAAATACTTTGTTGTTGTTTTCAATAATGATTGAATGAAAATATACCACCATGAGTCAATCTGAACTTTTAATGAGCTATGACTCCATAATCAAGGACATCTAGAAAAGTAAACTCATAATGCTTGTATCTCCAAACTTATTTTTTCTTCAACCTGAAACTTTTTCTTCAACCTTTCCCTCTCATTTCTGCCTAATCTAAATTCTCTTCATTTTTGAAAAACATGCTGAACTCATACCTTACAGCCTTACTATTCTGTGTGTTTTACACTAGTGTTAGTATAATAAGTACTTCTTATTACATTTGTATACTTATTATGTGGGATCAGTGGCTCAATTGTCAATTCAAGGACTATACTATCAGTGTTCGAAATCACCTGAAAACATTTTAAAATACATCTTGCAAATGGCTTCACATTCCTCTCCTTCCACTTCTAAGATTTTTGACTCAGCAATTCAGAGAATGTAAGAAATCTGAAAATTTTTAAATATTCTCTGTATATCCCTGTTCATAGCAGCATTACTCACATAGCAGCAACCAAAAAGTGGAAGCAACTCAAGCATCAAACTGATGATGAAAAGATAAACAAAATGTGGTATACACACATAAGGGAATATCATTCACCCCTAAAAAAGAATGCAATCCTAACATATGATATAACATGGATGAAATTTGAGCTTATTATGCTAATAATAAAATAAGTCAGTCAAAAAGGACAAATATTGTATGATTCTACTTACATGAGGTACATAGAGCAGTCAAATCCATTGAGAGAGAAAACTGAATTATGGTTGCCAGGGGCTGGGGGAAGGAGATAATGGAGTGTTATTGTTTAATGGGTACAGAGTTTTAGCTATTAAAGTGAGGAAAGTTTTATAGATGGATAGTGGTGATGGTTGCACGACAATGTCAATGTACTTAATACCAATAAACTATACACTTAACATAATTAAGATGGAAATTTTTTGTTATATTTATTTTATTGTAATTTTTAAAAATGACTAAGATGGTAAATTTTATGTATATTTATCCACAATTCAAAAATAATTCTGTAGATATGGGAAATGCTGTGCTCAGTAATTTCTATTGGCTCTTTATGCTCCTTTACTATAATATTTTACTCATATGTTTCTTTGAATAAATATTTATGAGCATCTGCTATGCACCAGACATCATTTCAAATCCTGGAGAAAGAGCCATGATTCACAGATAAGGTCCCTGCTCTCAGAGAGCCCTAATTCTACTATCTATGATATTGTATTTGTAAGAGTTAGGCCTCCCCTGGGGGCTCAGGGGAGGTAAAGAATCTGCCTGCAATGTGGGAGACCTGGGTTCGATTCCTGGGTTGGGAAGATCCCCTGGAGGAGGGCATGGCAACCCACTCCAGAATTCTTGCCTGGAGAATCCCCATGGACAGAGGAGCCTGGCGGGCTACAGTCCATGGGGTCACAAACATAGACATGACTGAGCGACTAAGCACAGCATACAGGTGGTATAGCACAAGACACAAAACCCAATTTCATAGTGACGTCAACACTCAAGATGTTATTCTCTCATATAAAATGTCTAACTGGCAGAAATCAGGTTCCTTTTAGCTTTCTTCTTTATCAACAGGAGGATATGACTGTACAGGCATGAATATATGGTCATTGCATCTACATTCCTACCAGCAGGAAGTAGAAAATACAACCCAAGGGGCATAACACTTACTTTAGGAATAGTCTCTGGAAGTAATATCTTGTTGACAACTTAGTCATCTGACTGTAGCTAGCTGCAGGGGAAGCTGAGAACCACAATCTTTACTGTTGGCAGCCATACACCTAGATAAACTTTAAGTGTTCTCTTATTGAAAAAGAGGAGAATGTATACTTGAGAACCATCAGACTTTGCCATAATTATCTTCCCAGCAGATCTTAAATGCTGTGAAAGCCAAAAAGTCTCTCAAAGTATGGAATTAATAAGAAGTGTCCAAGAGGTAAGGTAAAGGAAGCATTTGAAACAATATTCCTTTTAGCATTTCATTAACATACCACTTCCTACTGACAAAGGTTGCCTTAGAGCAGGGGTCAGCAAACTTTTTCTGGAAAGGGCCACAGGGTAAATATTTTAGGCTTTGCAGGCAATAGAGTCTCTCTGTCAACCACTCAACTCCACCACGGCTGCATGAAAATAGCCATAGGAAATAGTAAATGAATATGTGCGGCTGTTTCCAATAGAACTTTACTTATAAAAACATGTGGTATGTTGAGTTTGGCCCATAGGCCATAGATTGCCTTATCTCACAATATAAACTCTTAGGGCTTCCCTGGTGGTTCAGTGGTAAAGAATTCACCTGCCAGTGCAGGAGACATGGGTTTGATCCCTGATCTGAAAAGATTCCACATGCCACAGAGCACCTAAGCCCATACACCACAACAACTAAGCCTGTGCTCTAGAGCCTGGGAGCTGCAGGCTCAGCTGAAGTCTACCTGCCCTAGAGTTCACGATCCCCAACAAGAGAAGTCACTGCAATAGGAAGCCTGTGCACTGGAACTAGAGAGTAGCCCCTACCACTGCAACTAGAGAAGAGTCCTCAGTAACGAAGACTCAGCAAAGCCAAGAATAAAATAAATAAATAAAAATTATTAAAAATCTACAGAAGCGCTTAAAAAGGTCTTTTATATTACCCATATGTTTTACATTTTGTCACCTTCATGAACTAGTAATCAAAGTCAAATGTGATTCAGATCCCTCAGCAGTGTGGGTTTTATTCATACCGTCAGGTAAGCCACTGAAACAAGTACAGGTGATAGTTAAGCATTAGGAGAATTTACAAGCTATATCAGGGGAGTTTGTGAAGGAGGGCAAATATTTTCTCCCATTCTTTGAGCTGTCTTTTCACTTTCTTGATAGCATCCCATGAAGCATAAAAATATTTAACTTTGATGAAGTCCAGTGTTCTTTTTTTCTTTAGTTGCTCATGCTTCAGTGTCATATCTAATAAATCTTAGTCTGATCCATGGTCACAAAGATTTATACCTATGTTTCCTTCTAGAAGTTTTACAGTTTTAACTTGTACATTTAGGTCTTTGGTTCATTTTGAGTTAATGTTTGTATATGGTATGAGATAGTGGTACAAACTCATTCTTTTGTACATGGATATCCAGTTCTCTCAGCACCAATTCTTAAAAGACACTATTCTTATCCCTGTTGACTTGTCTTGGTATCCTTGTCAAAAGTCAATTGCCTATGAAGGTATGGGCTTATTTCTGAACTCTCAATTCTATACATCTATCACTAAGCTACTAAATCACTATTTTCCTAACCACAGTGTCTATTTTTCCAGTATGATGAAAAACATAGTCTTTTATTCATACAATCACTTACCAAATATTTTCTAAGCACGTTCTATATGTCAGGAATTATGTGGGTGCTAAGGGGGAAAAGGAAAATACTGTCACTTAGATTAGGTGTAGGTGAAAAGTTAAGTATTGAGGATTTCCCTGGTGGTCCAGTGGTTAAGAATCCACCTTACAATGCAGGGGATGCAGGTTTAATCCTTGGTTAGGGAACCAAGATCCTACACGCTGCGTGGACAATTGCAACTAAGGCCTGACACAGCAAAGAAACAAATAAGCAAGCTTCCTTGAATATGTTTCCTCCCAGCACCCAGGCAATAGTTCCTTTTGATTTACAGACCTGTGAACTAAAGAGACAAAACATCTCTGCACATTCCCAACATACAGTGATGGGATAGGCGCAAAATAACTGTAATAGACACTGCCATTCAAAAAGTGGGGCAAAAAAAAAAAGCACACCAGAACCACTGGTCCATAACAATACTGAAATCCAGCTGGATATATGTTGCCACTTCCTTGACTAGAGGATAAGTCCTGCTGTCTGGGAACAATTGACCATGGTTCTTGGTTCTATTCTCTGTATTCCTGATCTCTTCATTCGTCACAGAAAATAATCTTCAGTAGCAGCTGAGTAATTTTTTCAACTTGCTTCTGCCTATAGAAATGGGGAATCCAAAAAAAAAAAAAAAAGAAATGGGGAATCCAAAGAGCTCTTTCCATTTTGTATTATCTCTGGGTCTTTCAGTCCAAGTTGATATAATTATCTTAAAACTTTGTGGGGTTTTTTAATAATCGATTTATAATCCACCTCATTAAACAAAATCTATACGTGAAAGTCTCTTTGAGATAAGCCCTTCTCTTACTCTGGTATTCCTATTGGCTCCCGAGGAATAGCACCTATAAGGTTCGTAGAACTCTGAGACCCCTTTTTGTTTGTTTGTTTGGAGTACTTTTTGTCTGACTAAAGGAACCACAGTTTGAATTTTTCTGAGATCATAAAAATGGATCTCATTTTTCTCTGGATTTGATCTTTGCTATGAGGACTTTTTTCTTAATTAAGGATTTTGGAGAGTCTGGAAATCATAGTTTTATTTTCACATTCAGTTCTTTATTTGGTTTATTTCTTTCTTCTCACATTTTACTATAAACAAGAAGAAAAAGTCAGGTGACATATTCAACATCCTTCTAGAAGGATGAGAAACACCAGATCATTAGGGATATTCTCCTTTTTAAATTTTTCTTAACCACACCACATAACTTGTGGGATCTTAGTTCCCTGACCAAGAATTGCACCTGGGCCCTCAGCAGTAAAGTGCAGAATCTTAATTACTGGACCACCAGCATCATCAAGGACCTTTCACCTATCTGCTGCCACAAAGTCCCAAAGCCACTGCCACATTTTCAGGGTTTTGTTACAGCAACCCCCTTCTACCTACTACTTCATTCCCTGGACCACCAAGGAATTCCCAGGTATATTTTCTAGTTTCTACTTTATCCAAGGTTACAATGGTGCTAAACATTCTGTCACTACATAAAAAACAAGGATCCTTTCTCCAATCTCCAATAACACTTTCCTTACTTTTTCTGGGAGCCCTCTTGAGGGTCATCAGACCCTGCCACCAGTATCATCAAGGACCCTTCACCTTCCATCTGCTGCCACAAAGTCCCAAAGCCACTGCCACATTCTCAGGGTTTTGTTATAGCAACTTCTACCAAGTACCAAAGCCTGTTCCAGTTGCTATAACTGAAAAATAAACTACTTCTGAACCCAGTGGTTTAAAACAAGCATATTTATGGCTTCTGTAGGTCAGGAACTTTGTGGGAGTTGTTGGTTTCTGTTTTATAATATTTGTGAGATGGAAGACTTGGAGGTTGGGGGCTGGAATCATCTGAAGTCTCACTACTCATGTCTGGCAGTGAATATAAATCATTCACTAGGAACCTCAGTCCCTCTTTGTGGTCTCTCTGAATGGACTAATTTCATCTTCTTCATAGCATGGTGGCTGGATTCTAAAAGAGGGTATCCTGAAAAAGCATGAGCTAGATAACAGCTGAATTGTTTTTGGTGACCTAAAATTGACAGTCATATAGTATTATTTCTGCCTTATTCTACTAGTCAAGACACTCATAAGGTCCTTCCAAGCTCAAAGACTCCACTTCTTGAAGGAGAAGTGGTGATTTGAGAAGAAATATGAAGGATATATAGGGCTAGAAATAATGCTGTGGCCATTTTGGAAAAGACAGGAGAAATCTAGAAAGATAATCCTTCAATAGATCTTTTGCATAAGAATTTCATTTCAGGCTCTATTTCTAAAAGCTCAAGTGCATTAGTTTTAAGGGCTACCATAATAAAGTCCCATGAACTTAGTAGCTAAAACAAGAGAAACTTGTTCACAGTTCTGGAGACTAGAAATCCAAGATCAAGGTATTGATAGCAATGGTTCCTTCTAAGGGCTATGAGGAAGATCTGTTCCATGCCTTTCCCCTAGCTCTTGGTGGTTTGTTGGCAATTGTTAGTAATCCTTGGCTTGTAGAAACATCACTTCAATCTCTGCCTTCATCCTGACATGGCATCCTCCCTGTGTGTGTCTCTGTGTCGGAATTTCCCTTTTTTATAAAGATAACAGTCATACTAAGAAATCAGACAGAGAATGCCATATAATTATATAATTTCAATTACATGAAATAAACAGAAAAGGCAAAAGCCTAGAGACAGGAAATAGCTCAGCAGTTGCAAGGGGCTGAGGAGAGTGGGGAATGAGGACTAACTCCTTAATGGATATAAGGCTTCCTTTTGGGATAATGAAAATGTTCTATAACTAGATAATGGTAATCATTGCACACGCTGTGTATTAAAAGCCAATAAACTGTAAGTGATTAAAAGAAAAAGATACCAGTCATATTGGGTCAGGGCCCACTCTAACAACATCATTTTAACTACCCACATCTGCAATGACCCTATTTCGACATAAGGTCATATTCTGAGGGTAGGACTTCAATATGTGATTTTGGGGATGGGAAGGGATACAATTAATCCAACAATACTGATATAGATATGAGTATCTACTTTACAGTATTTATTATAAAGTATATCTTAAATAATGCATAAGAAGTTCCTGGTATTGACTAAATGATCAGTACACATTAGTCAACGTCATTACTTATCTTTGGATCTAGAGACAGTAGCACAGTGCTTGGCATCTAGTGAGCAAATAGTGAACATTACTGAGTTCTGTCTGCCTGGCATCCACTCCATCTTTACTGGTAAGAACATCTTATCAGAAGGACTGGCCATTAGTTTCTGTTACTTGGATTCTTAGAACTATTTTGAGTCCTGTCTTTTTCACATCCTGGTGTTTAGCTTTTCTTTTAATACTCTGTGCTTTTCTACATCCTTGAGCATAGTCCCTGTTTTGCTTATGATAGCCAAAGTTTCTTCCATTTATGGAAAAATAGAAATAGACTGAAATAAAAGTAGTTCCTAGAAGTGCCTGTTACAACTGACACTTGGAATGACAGTGTGAAGTTGGAAGCATTATGGTGAGGGAGGAGGCAGTGGGAAAGGATGGCTCCCTTTACAATCATGTTGTATGTGGAGACTTGAGCAATGTGTCTACCCAGGCTGGAGATTTAGGAAAGTCGGTAGAAAAATGTCATCTGCTTAGATTGGGTTGGATTTTTTTTTTCAGGCTGGGATAAGTTATTAGAAGTAAGGCACAACTGACTCATTAGAAATCAGAGACAGAACAGAAACTGCTAACAGGAACCCCTTCTGTCTATGGCCTGTGACCTAAGAGAGTTAGTAACCAGACAATTTTCAGGTTTGCTCATTTAGCAAAGCAAATTCTCTCTCCCAAGGTAAAGTTAGTGGAAGCAGAGTTCAAGATGTTGGAAACCTAAAAGGAGAAAAGATGGTACCCAGGAAAAACTCTACTGAGAACTTCTTTCTGGGTCTTCCTTGCTTGCTAATGTCTTCACTTAGCTTTTCTGTAGAACCCAAACACTGAAAAACATGGGCTGGGGAGCCACAGTTGGTTTTGTCTCTTCCAGCTTTAGCTATTGATTGTCCTTGCCCTCGGGATATGTACAAAATGGAGGCATTATAGTTTAGGGCTGGAGAGAAGGGTAGACCCCTAAGGCCTGTTGCTATGAGAAAGGACATCATCTCAGTGTTAGATATAAACTGAAAACCTATGTATCGAAATAAATTGTAGTCATAGAAAAACGCTGACCAACCTAAGACAATCTCCAGGTTCCTGAACTCTGCTCAATAGAAAATAGGCTCCAAAGTGTCTTTAGCCCCACAAGGGACTCCTCCCCATTGTTCTTCTTAGAACCCTGGACATTTCTGTTCCCAGAGGAGAAAGACAGAGTCAGCTACTTTGGCTGGCCAAGGAAATCACTCTATTGTTGGGGTGTGTGCATGCATTTTCAGTTATGTCTGATTCTTTGTGACTCCACAGACTATAGCCTACCAGGCTCCTCTGTCCATGGAGGTTTTCCCAGCACGAATACTGGAGTGGGTTGCCATTTCCTCCTCCAGGGAACCTTCCTGACCCAGGGATTGAAACTGCATCCCACATCTCCTGCATTGGCAGGCAGCCTCTATCACTGAGCCACCTGGGAAGCCCATTGCTGGGGTAGGGAGTGCTTTTTATTCCTAGGAAGGATGTGATTGATGCTATAGGATGGCAACCATTCTGTTTGCTCTTCTTCTCTTTTCCACATAGGACTTTTTTAAAATTAAGGTATCCTGACTTTTTTGCACAGCTGTAGCTTAGGTTAAACTTATCATTTATCTCTTCCAATTCAAAATTTTCTTAAAAAGGTAAAAAAAATTATCACTTACCCATAAGTGAAAGTCACTCAGTCATGTCCAACTCTTTGCAACTCCATGGACTATACAGTCCATGGAATTCTCCAGGTCAGAATACTGGAGTGGGTAGACATTCCCTTCTCCAGGGGATCTTCCCAACCCAGGGATCGAACCCAGGTCTCCCGCATTGCAGGTGAATTCTTTACCAGCTGAGCCACAAGGGAAGCCCAAAAATACAGGAATGGGTAGTTTATCACTTCTTCAGAGGAGCTTCCTGATCTAGCAGTCAAACCAGGGTCTCCTGCATTGCAGGCAGATTCTTTACCAACTGAGTTATCATGGAAACCCCCATTTACCCATAGGTTGCCAATATATAGGAGATATTCTTGACCAACTTGAGAGCAAAACACTGTATTAATCAGGGTTCTCCAGAGAAACCAAACCATATAGGATGTATGGTTTGGTATAACCAATAGGATATATAGAAAGGGATGCATTATTAGGGATTGGTTCAATGTGACTATGGAGGCTAAGGAGTTCCACAATCTGTTGTCTGCAAATGGGAGGCCCAGGAAAGCCAGTGGTACAGTTCCAGTTCAAACTCAAAGGTCTGAGAACCTGGAGAGCCAATGGTGCAAGTCCAAATGCAAGTCTAAAGGCCTGAGAACTAGGAGTCCTGATATTCAAGAACAGAAAAAGATAGCTTTGCCAGTTTAGGCAGCAAGAACAAACCCCCTCTTTCTCTGCCTTCTTGTTTTATTCAGGCCCTTGATGGATTGGATGCTGTCCACCTGCATTGGTAAGGTAAGTATTCTTTACATACTCAGTGTACTGATTCAAACACTAACATTTTTCAGAAACACTCTCATCAGATACACCCAGATACACCCACAAATAATGTTTTACCAGCTACCTGAGCATGCCTCAGCCTAGTCAAACTGACACATAAAATTAAACATCAAATGCACATTGCTGAGAGACGCTAGAGCAGGATGCAATAACTGGCATAGTCTGCGGAGGAAGGGAGCTTTAGCGTATACATGGAAGAGGTGCACTATTGTGGACAGGAACACGTATGACACTGTAGGCAACAGAGGAATAGTATAGTATGGACATTGAACAGTCAAATAGCAGAAAGCTATTGTTTTTGCCTGCCCTGCATCCCAGTTTTCCTTTATAAAACCCTCCTTACTCAATACTTCAACCAAACAGTTCTAGAAGGTTACTTCACTACATACTTCACTAGTTCAGCTGGCATGTAATCCAGACCTAGGGTGTTAACTTATTCCATCTCCCTTGCTCAATGAATGATTTAGGAAAACTCATGCAATCCAAGTTAGATCAATAAATTCAACTCCAAAGAGCCACAGATGTAAAGAACAGACTTTTGGACTCTGTGGGAAAAGGCGAGGGTGGGATGATTTGAGAGAATAGCACTGAAACATGTATATTATCATATGTGAAATAGATCGCCAGTTCAATGCATGAGACAGGATGCTCAGGGCTGGTGCACTGGGATGACCCTGAGGGATGGGATGGGGAGGGAGGTTCAGGATAGGGAACTCATGTACACCCAAGGCTGATTCATGTCAATGTACGGGAAAAACCACTCAGTTCAGTTCAGTTCAGTCGCTCAGTTGTGTCCGACTCTTTGCGACCCCGTGAATCGCAGCTCGCCAGGCCTCCCTGTCCATCATCAACTCCCAGAGTTTACTCAAACTCATGCCCATTGAGTCGGTGATGCCATCCAGCCATCTCATCCTCTGTCGTCCCCTTCTCCTCCTGTCCCCAATCCCTCCCAGCATCAGGGTCTTTTCCAATGAGTCAACTCTTCACATGAGGTGGCCAAAGTATTGGAGTTTCAGCTTCAGCATCAGTCCTTCCAATGAACACCCAGGACTGACCTCCTTTAGGATGGACTGGTTGGATCTCCCTGCAGTCCAAGGGACTCTCAAGAGTCTTCTCCAACACCACAGTTCAAAAGCATCAATTTTTCGGCGTTCAGCTTTCTTTACAGTCCAACTCTCATATCCATACATGACCACTGGAAAAACCATAGCCTTGACAGACCTTTGTTGGCAAAGTAATGTCTCTGCTTTTTAATATGCTATCTAGGCTGGTCATAACTTTCCTTCCAAGGAGTAAGTGTCTTTTAATAAAACCACCACAATATTGTAAAGTAATTAGCCTCCAATTAAAATAAATTAATTTAAAAAATTCAACTCTAGATTTTTGATGGAATCATTGGGAAAGAGAAAATTTTTACACAAGGTCTGCTTGGATGCTAGCAGGTAAATTTGTAGCTCTCAGGGACCAGCATGCCACTATTTGGAGTAGAATGGCACTTCGGCAGAGAAAAGCAGAGTGAGAATGAGAGTCAATCAATGTCCCTTCTGCTTAGCCATTCGGAGGAGTAAGTGGGCATTTGTCTGCAGCCCAGCATTTTGTGAACACTTCCTCTGGATAGGGAGTTTCCTTCCTCCCCAAGTTAAAAGTCAGAAATCATGCCTCCCTAGTGCCGCATGTAGCTGAGCACAAGCATGTGACCCAGATCCCCCAGTCACCCTTGTAAAACTTCCTTTCAGAAGAGACCCAGCTGAGGAAGAAAAGCCACGTGGAATCCATTTTCACCAGTCAGAGGGACACCGCTGCCACTTGGCCTTTAGAGGTGGAATTGTTGAATGCCTGGTAACACAGCTGGCAGCAGCAACTGCATCAGTAAAGTCAAGTTCCTGCTGGCAGTAGAAAATGTAGCACTGAATTCCATGAGGGGCTTTTGGAGGCAGCAGTGGTGTCCTTGGGCTAGTTCTGATGCCTTTTCTAGGGGTGTGCTGGAAGTTCAGCCTTGAACCTGGCTCTCAAGCCCATCTGGCAATTCTGTGACCTACCAAATATCCTTTAATACATTTCTCTTCTGATTAACCAATCAATTAGATTTGACACCAGCAACTAAAACTTCTGGTGCTAATATTACAGTCAGTAAAAATCTGTTATATGGATAAATAAATGACAGTTCTATGAGGTAGGCATTATTATTCCCATTACACAGATGAAAAATATGTCCAGGAATATTAAGTGCATCCTGCCCAAGGCCACACAGTGAGTAAATTCTAAAGCAGAGATTTGAGTTCTAGTCTCTCTCTCTAATTTCCAAAGTTTGTGTTTTTTTAGTATGCCACTTGAAACATGCTTTCAGAAATAATCTTGTGACAGAGTAGATTGACTTGCTCCAATTTCATCCCCATCTCCTTCCAGTGGTCCTTCTCATACCGCTACTGCTGCTGCTAAGTCGCTTCAGTTGTGTCTGACTGTGCGACCGCATAGACGGCAACCCACCAGGCTCCTCCATCTCTGGGATTCTCCAGGCAAGAATACCGGAGTGGGTTGCCAGTTCCTTCTCCATTTCCCATACTATAAAGGCTGAAAAGCTAAAAATGACATTTTTCAGACTCATTTAGAGCTAGGAATATGATTTAGGCTTCACCAATTAGATGCACTTGTGTGAAAATTAAATTTAGAGCTGAGTCAAGCAGGAAGAAAAGAAGGCCTTCATTTTGATGGTATAAATCAGGTACATATGGTTTCAGGCAAACAATTGAGGCTACAACTTTCTGATTCCTGAATTACAGCAAAAGCAGTGTGACCTTGGACCTGGCAGGTGGCACACCGGCTTCTTGATTCTCCAGCTTCCAGACTGTTGCAGAGATGGTTCTCTAAACAGAGATGTTTCTCTGGGTGGTATTCTGGAGGTCATTCCTGGAGACCCAGCCTAGAGCCCCTCCTAACCATGAGCATCTCATTCCTTGCATCCCATCCTTTCCTGTTTAAATGACTAAACCTGTTTTTATTTGCTTCCAAACCCTATCTAATATAAGCATGTACAGAGGTCAAGTACTATATTGCCAAAGAGCATTGCAGAGAGATTCTCATGTTTTCTTAGAGTCACAATTAAGGGGAGAAGTATATATTAGAGGTAAATTGATATACAGAAATAATAATAAGTACCCTGATCTTTCCAATCTTGCCACATTTGTATCTCAAGAAACTGAATTTATCAGGTAGGGAACAGGCAAGCAATAGATGGCTCATTCAAACTGGATCATTTGGAGAGACTTGAATAAAGATTAAATTTTAAAGATAGGCACAGAGCATAGAGAACCACAGGGGTTATGCAGTACCCCTAGACCTGAAATAGTAAGAGGAAAGAGCCTGTTATGAATTAAATGTTTGTGTCTCCCCAAAATTCTTATGCTGAAATTCCAACCCCTACTGTGATGGCATTAGAAAGTGTGCCCTTTGTGAGGTAATTAGATCATGAGGGTAGAGCCCCCATGAATGGGATTGGCACCCTAATAAAAGAGGGCCTGGAGAGCTCTCTAGCCCTTTTTCCATCTCATGCTGTGCTTAATCACTTCAGTCATGTCTGACTCTTTGTGACCCCATGAACTACAGCCCACCAGGCTCCTCTGTCCATGGAATTCTCCAGGCAAGAATACTGGAGTAAGTTGCAACTCCCTACTCCAGGGGATCTTCCCAACCCAGGGCTTGAACCTGCATCTTCTGCATTGGCAGGCAGATTCTTTACCACTGAGCCACCTGAGAAGCCCTTCCATCTCATGAGAATACAGCAAAAAAAGTCGACAATCTATGATCAGAAAGTGGGCTCTCATCAGACACTGAATCTACCTGCACCCTGATCCAGCCCTTAGAATGTGAGAAATAAATGTCTACTGTTTATAAGTCACCTAGCCTAACACACTCTGAACTGACTAAGAGTCATTAGGGAAGCCTGGAGACAGTGATGGAGAGAGGATGCCTTCCAGGAGCTGTGGACCTGTGGTGAGGAATGCAGCTAGTTCATGGCAAGCTCTCACAGGCAGGGAGAATGCAGAGGGCAAAACCTCTCACTCCACCCCTCTATCAAAGGCCTGCCCAGTTGCTGAACCACCTAGAAGTCAGAGAACAGGAGCCTGTGCTGTGCCTGGTTGCTATGCAAGACAACCTCCTGGGGTGGAGAACAATGTACTGCCAATTTGGGAAGCAAATGGGAGGTTTCCAGCATAGCAAGTGAAAAATCAACAACCCCAGTGTAGTAAGAGATCATAAAGAATATAGGTTGAGGGAATTGCCTGGTGGTCCAGTGGTTAGGATTCTCTGCTTATACTGCCTAAGGCCAGGGTTCAGTCCCAGGTCAGGGGATTAAGTCCCATAAACCCTGAGGTGTGGCAAAAAAAAAAAAAAAAATTAAGTTGAAGGGTTTTGGTGCCACTGAATTTTTTAATGCTCTCAGGTTGACTTCATTCATTGTTTTTAAAGATGGTCAATATCATCTGCCTTATAGGATTTGAGGGCATTTCCCCCAGTTTAGCACAGGGTATGAGAAGTGGACTCACCTGAGATATCTCGGTAAACATTTCTCACAACATAGGTGATAAAACAAAGACTTACAGAAGGGACATAAATTCCTCCAAATTCACATATCCGAAAACCTGCAGAGCCAGAAGGCACGCCCAAGTCTAATGATGCCTGGTAAAGAATTTCTTCCACCGTCTGCCACTAAAATCCATGCTGGACACGAGTTATGCTCACCACAGAGTGCCAGACTGTGATGTGGCTGCAGTCTCTGCCTTGAGCAGCCCTATGCCTTGGTGTTTTTTGGTTTTTTTTTTTTTCCTTCATTTTAAACATTTATCAGAGAAGCTGAATTGCAGAGACATTTTTCCTAAAAATAACTAGAAGATATGCAGGAGAAAATTAGCATAATGTATTTTATCTATAATTTACAGTGTGTAATCTAAAAATGTGTGACAAAGCAATGCTAGTAGTGCAGAGAAAATTCCCCTGGGATATTTGGTTCCATTTAAAAACACCTCAGTATGGGGGGATGTGGGAGCAGCAGCCTGTGACACACTCCCATCAGGGCAAAATGTTATTCCAGTGATTCACAGCGAGAGGCCTGCCAAACACTTTGAATCGACATAAAGGTTCTTGCCATCAGAATGAAATGAGAATTGCAGTGGGTGGTCCCATTCTAGCCACCCGTCTCCTTCTACTTCAGTCCTGGCTTAGGTGGTTGCCCTGGAAACCGTGGGGTGGCAAACAAAACCATGTGGAACAACTTTTAGGAAGCCTTATGCATGGGGCCCTAGTTTTTATTTGCTGCTGCCTGTTTTCTCTTCTTTAAAGATGACTTTTCTAAGGCTGTCATTTCTGGAGAAGGTGTGCTCTTCAGACTACCTGGAAAGCTGATTTATTCTAAAGTCTTTGGAAGATCCAGGGGGAGGGCTGGGCAGAGTCTAGTAGATAGTAGGGGGAAAGGGGCTTTATTTCTCATTATTCCGCTTTGGATCCTGACACAGATGGTCCTGATCTCCTCCTCCCCCACCTAAGAATTTTTCTAAAATGACACCCAAGTTTTTCTTGGCAGAAGTTATAATTCCTGGCAAACAGTTCACTGCAGCTCTAATTATGATGACAGCTTTAATGGAGAAGATAATCATATTAAATGGTTCTTATTCAGTTCCATGTGATGAATTAGTGATTACCATGAAATGTGTTAAGCAGCCAAAAGTAAGGGGAAGGGATAATATGCTGAGCTACAAGTTAGGGGTTGAGGGATGCCAAAACTGGGTGGGAGATAGGACAAAATGACCTTTAAAGAGGAGATGCTGATTCTAATGCTTTTCATAGCTTATTTACTAAGAAACTCCTTTTCCTGATGTGTCTGTTGAAGAAAAAATTATTTTGACAAATATTAAAACAGTAAAGAAGATTTTACTCAAGACTACTCCAGTATTCTTACCTGGAAAATCCAATGGATAGAAGAGTCTGGCAGTCCATGGGGTAGTAAAAGAATCAGACAAGATGGAGAAACTAAACAACATTGCCGATTGATTGCAATAGGAGAGAGAGATGGGGCTCAACTTCCAATATAACAGGACAAGTGGCGATTTTATACTTATGTTAGGGGAAGCACACTGATTGAAACCGCCCACCCTGGCCAGGCACCATAGTAACCATTTGCATGAGTTGTTTTATGGCAGGAGATCCTGATAAGGAATACGGAACTAATAGGCCACCACCAGCCGGAAGAGTTCGGGAAAGATCGGGAAAGATCGAGAGGAGACACTACCTGTCCATCCACTTCCCAGAATCCCTCTTGCTAGCATCCATCTTGGCTGAGCGATGCGTGCGCCACCAGGAAAGACTCTGAATTAGAATGATTGGCCAAAGACCACCCGGAAACTAATCCCATCACCATAAAACCCAAGACTGCGAGCCACGCGGTAGAGCAGTTCTCCTGGGTTCCCTTACCTACTGCTCTCCACCCGGGTGCCCTTTCCCAATAAAATCTCTTGCTTTGTCAGCATGTGTCTCCTCGGACAATTCATTTCCGAGTGTTAGACAAGAGCCCAGTTTCGGGCCCTGGAAGGGGTCCCCCTTCCTGCAACACTTATACAAGCAAAGTGAGGATCAGTGGATTGAAAATTTGTTAGAGGAGACATCAAGGATAAAGAGGTCATATTTTAACAAGATTCCTGCAAAAGGCAGGTGAAGGAGAGTGATGAGGGATTTGACCAGGTATTGAGAATGATCAGATATTGATAGCAGTGAGCGGGGGGAATGAAGGGGGGGGCTGCTGTCCTAAACTTACTTAGCAGCATTCTTGTTAAAATGCAGCCTGGCAAAGACAAGACAGGCTGTGATGATGGTATGAGAGTCTGTCAGTCCCTCTTCTTGGGGACAAACTGAACCATCTATTGGGACTTGGTAGTAGAGTATATTTGCTGGGATAATGCAAATCAAATCATCAGGCATTTAATAAGGGGAATTTCTATGAAAATAAAAAGGAAAAGTAAAGATTAAAGGTTGGAACAGACTATAAAACCAGTTTCTGAGTGCAGAGGAAAGCTAGTTGAGATTTCTAAATGTTGGGCTTGAAGAATCTTTAGATAGTATAGTGTGAACAACAGTGGCAATCTGATGAATTTCCTGGTTTCCCGTTTGAATATCTTTGGTGATGGCACAGACATCAGTGCCACAGTCATGGTTATTCTGTGCACAGAGCACAGAAGATGTGGAGCTTGCAGTAAACTTCCCAAGTGGCCTACACAGCAGCAGCTCCAGGTATGAAGATTGCCTGTCATCCAACTTCAGCTTGCAAGATAACCTAGAGTTCAAGTAAGGAACTGGGCAAACAGGTTTGGATTCTCAGTGACACCACGTTGGGAAAGTGGAAGAACAGTTGGAAACCTTATTTTGAAGATCTGTACCAGATACTGGAGGAAATGTAAGAATCTAGAATTGGGTAAGGAATTACAAAAAGCGCAAGATGGCAGGATTCAATTCAATTTACAAGTGGACAATAAAAGCTCAAAGATAATGAATAGAACTAGAGTCTGATAATCCACAAGGCTACTCCATAGTTTTACAATGACACATAAAATTTCTCTCTCCTCCCACCCTTTTTTCATTATTCTTAAATCTCGTCTTCTTAGATTTGGCCTATTATTTATATAAATGTAGCAAGAATAATAATCAACTGCATAGACCTATGACAGTTTGCTTTGCTGCAATTCTTCAAAAGTAATCTCAAATTAGATTTTAAAAGACTTTCAAGTCTAGAAAGCCACACCAAGAACTTGCCACCTGGTTTTACCAGAACATATAGATTTAGGTAAATTTCTCTCTTCTCTAGGTCCCCCAAATATCCTAAGCTTCCTGGGTTTGCCAGGAGGTAACCTTTCTTATTCATCTGTAAGGCTTGAAATTTTGTAAACCAGGTATCAGCCCAATTTTCCCAAAAGGGCTTTGTAAACAGTGGCTCCATAAAGTCAGCCTTAGTTCCTTAAAATTATCTGTTCATACATGATTCTATGAACAATATTCTCAAATATGACATCCCAGTAAAAGTCTTGGTTATATAACCAATGTTTCCAATTAAGTTCTGTCCAAGGAGGACAGGTTCTTAATGAACTTATGCAAATAATTATACTGTCATTAAAATGAGAATACTCAATATGAGTTTCTGAATTCTGGAGGGATCAGGAAGGGAAAAAGATATATGTTTCACTTCTGTATATAAAAGTATTATCCTCTAAACTGTTATGAGTGATAACTTAAGAGAAAAAGGAAAGAGGTTCCTTAAATCCAGCAGCAATATTTCCAAACAAAGGCTATCATCACCCTCCAGCAGTTCATCCAGTCTCATACAATTAATTCTCATTCTATTTGGTCTTGAGTTAGCAGTTATATGAACCCATCAGCTTCTTAAGTTCTGAAAATCTTTTCTCAGTTGAGTGGTATGGTCTCAAAGTTATTTAAATAATGCCATCAGAAGACTTTATCCCAGAGACCTGTCAGTCCTTTCCATGGGTCTCAAAGACAATCCCTTTTTGTTGAAGATGAAGTACTCTGGCCTACAGCTGATTACAAATGCTTTCAGAGAAGAATCAGTAAAACAAAAACTATCTGTTGATGATGAAAGAATTAAAATGGCAGTGTTTAAAGCTTTGATAACAGTTCACTATAAAAATGATGCAGTTGAAAAGGGGATTTAGTTATTTATACAGCATAAAGCATTTAAAATAATAACTGGAATTATGACTGATAATTTCATACTGGAATATATCATAGACAGTGAGGGTATTGATCAATTTCATATGATATCTTAAAGCCTTAGATTAATAACATTTTATCCATGCAAACATAACCTGGAGAAGGTTAAAGCATCTCTTATTTGACAGTGTTTTTCATGCAACAGAACAAATCAAATAAAATAAATTGCTTTTTGGCATCTCTCTTTTTACAAGATAAAAGAAAAAATCCTTTGAGATTTTCCAAAAGCCATCTGAGAAATCTCAAAGTGAGTTCAAAATCAAACTTTTATTTAGGATCTGATTCTGAGAAGGCAAAACTGTCCAAAATGTCAAAAGTTTTGAATATTTGGCTATATACAATCCCAGGTTACTGTTACTTGGCCACCTATTTAAGCAAAGTGAGGATAAAAGAAATCAAAAGTAAATACAAGAAATGATGTTAAAATACATCTAACAACAAAAAGTTAGCTCTTTTAAAAGTGAGAAGATTTGCTTCTCTTAAATAATTAGACATGATAAAGGTTAAATAAAGCACAGTTAATTATTCTGACAAGATATAATATCTTTGTTTCCTAGGGGGATTACTTAAAAAAAATCTTTTACAATCTCTTAATAAGAGCAGATTCCAAAAAAAGCCAAAACTTCGTTATTTCAACAGAGAGAGAATCAAATTCTAGTTACAAATCAGTGTGTTTTTGATATGAGTTTTTTTAAACCCTATAAAAAATTTATCTAATCTTAACCAACTTTGACCACATGGGATAATATTTCTTTTCCAAAATTCCTTTTCTACAAACCTTCTACAACTTTTTACATTCATTCAGTTTTCATCCTTTATTTTCCTCTTTTACTTTAGGACAAAATTACTGTCTTGTTCACTTAACAAAAACCCATCCTACATAACTTGAATACTTTTTCTTATCAAAAATACAATCTACTTTCCTTGCATACCTTTCATACAAAGTTGTTTCTCCTGGCCATTATTGTTTCTAGTAGTTTCATTTACATACATTGACTCTAATTTTTAACCATTAGTAAGCTTTCTTAAACAGAGAAAACTGCAGAGAAACAATTGTGTCCTATACCAGCATTCTACACCAGACTAGCAAATTTTATGAATATACAATGTCAGTGTTTATAGGTATATGTTTCCTGATAGTACAATTTTTCAATGTGTCAAAAAGATGTTTATTAACAGACTTAAATATGTTTAGGTTCTCTGTACCATACAAAAATAAGAAGGCAAAAGTATATAAACTTAAACTTGTGCTTAGTAAAGGTTTAGTAGTTTTTTCTCACTTAGAAGTAATCTAGATATTCAATGAGTATCTATTATTTAACTTAGCACCACTCTAAGGTTGCAAGTTACCACAAAGATTCTGGGGACATACATTATAATATTAAACAATGCTATCATCTCAAGCTATTTCTCTATTAACTATTTTTACAGTACATGCTGTTAGGCAAGTATCCAAAAAAAATTATAAAAGCAAAGAAACCTAAAAAGAGTTAACTATGTAAAAACAGCAAAACATGTGCTGTTATTACACTTAATACTGATAACTCAGAAGACATACCTCTCCTTATTTAACTAGTTTATAATATTAAACTAGTCTTATTCATCTAAGATTTTTCCAAACTAGAAAAGCATCTGGGTGAGTTTGGCAACCCACTCTGGTACTCTTGCCTGAAAAATCCCATAGACAGAGAAGGCTGGTGCAGGCTACAGTCCATGGGTTGCAAAGAGTCGGAAACAACTGAGCGACTTCACTTTCACTTATATTTCCGGGAATTTTAGAAATATTTAATTTATATAATCATTTATCTCTAAGTCAATCAGAATAGAGCTCTTTTATGCAATTTTATAAATTACTTTGGTAATACCATCTAGAAGTAGCAAAATACTATGTATATATATAAACATACATATAGAAACATTCATGTATAAACATACAGACAGATGCAAATATAGACCTTAGAGCTTTCCTTGTAAAATTTTAGCCATGAGTCAGGTAAACATAGTAATGTAAAACTCAGTGGTTTATAGATAATAATTGTCCCTTGTCTTTGCTCCACTTTATATTTTTACCCAAACTATTTCTTACAGATGTTCTTGTTCTTACAGAACAAGTTAAGCTTACCTGCTCAATAAGAGGGCTAATGCTTTTTACCAATATTTGTGGGGGAGACTTATAAAATAGTCTTTTATCCTGATATGTAGTTTCTTTTGGAGGGTCTCTGAGCCTCTTGGAAGAAAAGTTATGACCCTTGGAAAAGTTATGACTCTTGGAAGAACAGTTATGACTAACCTAGACAGCATATTAAAAAGCAGAGACATTACTTTGCCAACAAAGGTCCGTCTAGTCAAAGCTATGTTTTTTTCAGTAGTCATGTATGTGTCAGGCGAGTGTATGCTCCTCAGTTCTTTGTCTCGTCACAACAAAGATTTGGAGTGATGGACATTAACGCTCCCTTGGCAGGTCACAGCTCTCGGAGGACAGACCGTGTTTTAGCTCTCAGGTCTTGAACGGACCATGTTATAGCTCTTAAATAAATCAGTGTCACAGCTCTATTTTATTTAGATAATAGCAGGAAAATCCATCTTTGAGGCGTGAGGGCACGTTGACCCAAAGATGCGAAGAGAAGAGCGCCCCATTGTGCGAGAGAGAGAGAGAGAGAGAGAGAGAGAGAGAGAGAGAGAGAGAGAGAGAGTGTTTCTTTGTCCCTGGGCCTGTCTTATGTAAATTGGGCCAGCCAGGAGTGTTGTTTGTTTTACCTGAGGTTCTCACTCCGGTCCTCGGACCTTCCTTTGTTCTATTTTCGCGGGCTTTTCCCTTCCAGGTCTTTTAGCCACCACCATTCTGGACTCCTTTTCCCTATTATAACTACCTAATATATGGATGCAAGAATTGGACTATAAAGAAAGCTGAGCACCGAAGAATTGATGCTTTTGAACTGTGGTGCTGGAGGAGACTCTTCAGAGTCCCTTGGACTGCAAGGAGACCCAACCAGTGCATCCTAAAGGAAATCAGTCCTGAATATTCACTGGATGCTGAAGCTGAAGCTCCAATACTTTGGCCACCTGATGCGAAGGACTGACTCATTTGAAAAGATCCTGATGGTGGGAAAGATTGAAGGCAGGAGGAGAAAAGGATGAAAGAGGATGAGATGGCATCACCGACTCAATGAACATGAGTTTGAGTAAACTCCAGGAGTTGGTGATAGAAGGGAGACCTGGCGTGCTGCAGTCCATGGGGTCGGAAAGAGTTGGACACGACTGAGCAATTGAACTGAACTGAACTGAGCCTCTTGAGAGTCCCCAGTAGGGGACAGGGAACGTAATGCTCAAGTGACTATAAGAAAATGTGGAGCTTAAAAAAAAAGAAAGAAAAGAAAGAAAATGAGGGGCTGGAATGGGAAGGCAAAGTCTTGCAGAAGTAGACAGAGAAGTAGAGGAGGTAGGGCTTGAAGGCAATCATATCAAAGGATTCAAGGCAGCTGAAGGGAAGATTGGAGTTAGTAAAAAGAAGCAATTGTAAGGGAGAGGTCTTAAAGGAACCAGTTTGAGGAAGTCACTGAAGTTCTAAATTATCCTCAGTAAAATCCCATTTTTACATTTCAACAAGAATGGAAATGGACAGAGTTAGTGCCATAGTGGTACTATGGCACTTACAGTAAGCAGGGGTATGAGAAGGGGTTTTCAGTTTACTGAGATGCTCCTGTATTGTTAACTAACGGTAACTTGTAAACAAAGAAACCTGGGACTTTAACCCAGCTTCAAGGCTAGAGGACTCCAAAAGAGCCAGGAATTTCCCACTCAAGGGCCAGGGACTATATTCCTAGTGAAACTGTTGGGGGAGTGTGTAATTTCCTTGGTTCTGTCTCGTCACAACAAAATTTGAAGTGACGGACCAGCTTTCAGATGGACCAGTGTTACAGCTCCATGTTACAGCTCAGTTTTATTTAGAAAATTAAGGAAAATACATCCTCAAGGCGTGAGGATGTGCCAACCTAAAAGACCTGAAGAGAAGAGGGAGGGAGACAGAGAGAGAGCGAGAGAGGGGGAGAGGGAGAGAGAGAGAGAGAGTGCGAGTGGGGTGGGGAAAGAGAGACCCCCAGCCCTTTGACTCCTCTTTTTATGTTTTTTCTCCTCCCCCTGGGCCTGCCCTATGTAAATTAGGCTAGCCAGGAGTGCTGTTTGTTCTACCTAAGGTCCTCATTCTGGTTCTCAGACCCTCATTTGTTCTATTTTCCTGGGCTTTTCCCTTCCTTGTCTTTTAGCCACCACCATTCTGGACTCCTGTTTCCTATTCTAACTACTTAACACTTCCCCCTCAAGAGATGGGAGGACCAATTTTTTGGGAATAGGGGCGTCAAGGTCTTTCTGGCTACTTCCTGCTGAACTGGGCTGGTGAGGGGCATTGGGCCTCCCCCTCTTGCTAGTCTCAGGCCTCAGAGTCCTTATAGCAGTGTCCATCTAAGGGTAAGTGCTATTTTCCATGGTCAGCTGTAGTTTCATATATCCTTGTTGAGTTGGCACTGCATGTTGTAGCTTGTTGACCTGGGCAGAGACAAAGAGGATTACACAATTGATAATACATGCAGCAATCATAAGCAGCATCAATATGGCCAAACAAGGACTAGTAGGGGCATTAACCAACTCCAAATTCCCACTGCCAGGATGGCTGAAGTCCCTCCTCGTTCAGGGATCAGAAGATCTATCTCCTGTCTGTTTTGGAGTACAACCCCTGCCAAACTGTGTTGGCTCTTTAGAGCTGTCCTGAGAAATCTTATCCCCAGACTAGATTTTGTTCATTAGAATGGCACTCATTTGTAGTTCTGAATAGGTATCTGAGATCTCCCAGGGGCTCACAGGTGTATTGAGTGTCCTCTTCTGTTTTCTTCCACAGCTTGACTCGTGAGTAGTGAATCCAGGAGTTATGTCCTGGTATCTTGACTGCTGTGGGGGTAGAAAGTATTACAGGGTAGGGGCCCTTCCACGTGGGCTCGAGTTGAGCCTTTGGGGACCCATCTTTCCAGATTTTAATTAGGACTTGAGTCCCTGGAGCATATAGTGGTGACTCCTTAGAATCTTTTGGGTCCTGTTTGACACCCCACAAGCATATATCCTGTTGGAATTGCCCAATGGCCATGGTTTAAGACTGGAGGGTCTGAGCCTCTGGATCTAGGAAGAGGTCGTTGACATAAACAAAATGTCTCCCATATAGCTTCTCATAAGAACTAAGACCAACCTGTTCCTTAGGGGCAATATGGGTGCAGTTCAGTTCAGTTCAGTTCAGTCGTTCAGTCGTGTCTGACTCTTTGTGATCCTATGAACCACAGCACGCCAGGCCCCGCTGTGCATCACCAACTCCCGGATTTTACCCAAACTCAAGTCTATTGAGACAGTGATGCCATCTAACCATCTCATCCTCTGTTGTCCCCTTCTCCTCCTGCCTTCAATCTTTCCCAACATCAGGGTCTTTTCAAATGAGTCAGCTCTTTGCATCAGGTGGCCAAAATATTGGAGTTTCAGCTTCAATATCAGTCCTTCCAATGAACACCCAGGACTGATTTCCTTTAGGATGCACTGGTTGGATCTCCTTTCAGTCCAAGGGACTCTCAAGAGTCTTCTCTAACACCACAGTTCAAAAGCATTAATTCTTCTGCACTCGGCTTTCTTTATAGTCCAACTCTCACATCCATACATGACTACTGGAAAAACCATAGCCTTGACTAGATGGACTTTTGTTGACAAAGTAATGTCTATTTTTTAATATGCTGTCTAGGTTGGTCATAACTTTCCTTCCAAGGAGTAAGCGTCTTTTAATTTCATGGCTGCAATCACCATCTGCAGTGATTTTGGAGCCCCATAAAATAAAGTCAGCCACTGTTCCACTGTTTCCCCATCTATTTGCCATGAAGTGATATGACCAAATGCCGTGATCTTAGTTTTCTTAATGTTGAGTTTTAGGCCAACATTTTCACTCTCCTCTTTCATCAAGAAGATTTTTAGTTCTTCTTCTCTTTCTGACATAAGGGTGGTGTCATCTGCATATCTGAGGTTATTGATATTTCTCCTGGCAATCTTGATTCCAGCTTGTGATTCATTTAGCCCAGCATTTCTCATTATGTACTGTGCATATAAGTTAAATAAGCAGGGTGACAATATACAGCCTTGGCATACTCCTTTCCCTATTTGGAACCAGTCTGTTGTTCCATGTCCACTTCTAACTGTTGCTTCCTGACCTGCAGACAGGTTTCTCAAGAGGCAGGTCAGGTGGTCTGGTATTCCCATCTCTTTCAGAAGCTTCCACAGTTTATTGTGATCCACATGGTCAAAGGCTTTGGTATAGTCAATAAAGGAGAAATAGATGTTTTGTGAATATGGGTGCAGAGGAGATGTATTGGTAAAGCCTCCTTCCATCCCAGGGAGGTCTTTGGGTTATCTTTTTTATCACTGATTTTAAGAATTGGTTGGCTCTTTCTAGTTTTCCTGAAGACTGAGGCCTCCAGATACAGTGGGATAATACGTAATGTCCAAAGCTTTGGAGACCCATTGGGTGACCTTAGAAGTAAATGATGTCCCATTGTCACTTTGTAAATACCTGGGCAGACCAAATCTTGAAATCATTTCAGGGAGCAGTCTTTTTACCACCTCCTCAGCTTTCTCAGTCTGGGTAGGAAAGCCTTCAATCCATCCTGTGAATGTATGTATCATGACTAATAGGTATTTACATCCTTGAGAAACTGGCATCTGGGTGAAGTCCATCTGCCAGTCCTCTCCTGGGTAGGTCCCATGTCATTGCACAGGCTGGGCCAGCTGGGGTCTCCAAGCTCCTTGGGGGTTGTTTAACTGGCAAGTGGGACAAGAGAAGACCACTTGCCTTATAGTCATTTGGAGGCCTGTTCCTCTGAAGGACCTTTCTAGCAATCTTTGGAGAGCCTTTTCTCCTAAATGAGTGGTGACATGTAAGGAGTTAACCAACTTCCACTGGAGGTTCCCAGGCAGAAAAAGGAGTCCTTCCTTTTGGAACCACCCCATATGATCTTCTTGAAAGCCCTCACTCTTAGCTTTAAGAGTCTCACCTTCAGTATGTGAAGGAGTTTCTGGCAAATTAGTTTGTGGAACTAAGGTGGCAACCCCTATTAGGTCATGGTTCTGTAACGCTGCTCTCTTAGCTGCCTGATCAGCTGCTTGGCTCCCTCTTGCCACTTTTGTGCTCCCTTTTTGGTGTCCTTTACAGTGGGAGACTAAAACCTCAGTGGGCAGATGGACTGCCTCCAAGAGTCTAAGGATTTGATCACCATATTTGATTGGGGACCCTCGGGTGGTCAAGTGGCCTCTTTCTTTCCAAATAGCAGCATGTGCATGTAGCACCAAAAAGGCATACTTCGAGTCAGTGTAAATGGCTACTCTTTTTCCTTTTCCCAGTTCTAAAGCTCGAGTCAGGGCTATGAGCTCAGCTAATTGGGCTGAAGTACCTGGTGACAAAGATTTAGCCTCTATGGTCTCAAAATTGGAGACTACTGCATATCTGGCTCTTCTTTATCTGTCTAAGACAAAGCTGCTTCCATCAGTGTACCACATTTCCTCAGGATTGGTCAGAGGATCTTCCGACAATCCCTCTTGGGGTTTTGTCCAGTGGTCCGAGGTTTCTAGGCAAGAGTGAAAGGTGAGAGAGCCCTCGGGGGTAGGCAGGAGGATGGCTGGGTTAAGAACCTCACAAGGGGATATAGCAAGACCTGGATTTTCCATCAGCACTACTTGACATCTGAGGATTCTTTGATTAGACATCCATAAATGGCCTCTCCCATTTAGAAGTTGTTTCACTGGGTGGCTGGTAAAAATAGTTAGTTTTCCTGTAGCACCCAAAATGGTACAGGTTTGGGAGGAGAAGGCTCTGGAGTAGGAGGTCAGGACAGAGTAGGCAGCCCCTGTGTCAAGAAAGAAATTCTCGGACCTACCTGCCACATCCAGTTGCACCCTTGGCTCCAACCCCGTGATGGTTATCTGTGACAGGCGGGTTGGCTGGAGTGGGCTGCTTCAGTCCTGTTGAACCCTCGTGAGGGAAGGCTTGACACTTGACCTTGAGGTTCTCGGGTCATGAGGGCAGACTGCAGTCCGAAGTCCCCATCTATGGCTTTTGTAGCAAGCCATTTTAGGAGATTTGTCACAGTTTGGACACTCTTTGGCTCAATGCCCCGCCTGTCTACAGATTAGGCATTTGCCTGTTGCCTTGTCCTTCAAGGACTCGGGGTTTGCCATAGGGCTTCCTTGTTGGGTGGCCAGCATCTGGGCATGCCTTGTCTCTTTCCTTTTCTCCATTTCCTGGGCCTTGGCCTCCCTCTCCTGTTCTGTGTTATAAAAGGTATTGGTGGCTGTCTAGACCATCTCATCCAAAGAGGCAGCAGGGTCCTGCTGCTGTAGTTGTTGTAACTTTATCCTGATGTCCGATGCACACTGGGACAGGAACTTGTCCTTTAAAGTCACCTGTCCCTCATAAGAGTCTAAGTCCAGATTGGTAAACTTTTGGAGGGCCTCTTTTAGCCTTTCCAGAAAGGTAATGGGGTTCTCATTGGGCTCCTGAGTTATTGCTGAGACTGGGCACAGACTCACAAGTAATAGGCTTCCTTCTATTTCCATGGGTGAACTTCCTTAGGGATGAGTCTTCCTGAAGCTTATCCTACCCAGTACTGTTGCAACCTGAGAGCCAGGCATCCTCGGGTCAGGGTGCAGATCCCCAGGCAAGCTGAGACGGGACAGCTTCCTGGAGATCGAATCCCCAGGCAGGTCAAGGCAGGTCGGCCTCCCGAGAATTGGGTCCCTGGGCAAGTCAAGGTGTGATGACTTCCTGGGACCCCTGGACTGGCAGATCCTCGAGCAGGTTGAGGCATGACAACCTTTTGAGGACCAGATCCCTAGGCAGGTCAAGGCAGGTTGACCTTCTGGGACCCCCAGACTGGAGTTGGGCATCCCCAAGGTCTCCAGCGTGACTAGTGTTGGGTGTAATTTTAACTCATTGCCAGTTTGCTTACCGCAGATGGGAACAGATATGATGTAATGCAATCCAAGTCTGTGCCCTGAGACTGGGAACCTGGTGAAACAGTCTTAAGCCTTATCCTCTTACTGCTCTAAGAGATTCTAAGTCACTGATTTCCTCCCCTAGTCCTCCATAAGAGCAGCTTTAGGCTGTTTCCAATGGTAAACATTTCTTGTCATAGACCCACTTTAGGTAATAACAGAAGTAGTGACAAAGGAGTAGGTTATCTGGCCCTGTTAAGGGCATTTAGAGTATTCTAATAATAAGCGGGGTGGAGCAATGTTGCCTACAAGGGGGCAGGGTCCTGGTTGTAGGAGTTAGTAATTGGCTTAAGAACAAATTGGAAAGAGGCAACAGACCAAATGTTCCATAAAAGTGGAGAGGAGATTTGATCCTGGGGTATGTTTGTAACCTTAGGAGAAGGGTTTAGGCCCAAACAGCCTGCAGGGCTAACTCCCAAAGTGGCAAACATTATCCCTGGAAGCCCAATTGCCTTTAAAGAAATGCTAACAGATGGACTTCTAGCAGTCACTGTGTGCCTGTCTCCCACCCTAGTGGATTCACTGAGAGATGCTGTTGTTGCACATGTTGTAGGAAACATGGAAGATGAAGGCCTGAATATCTAGAGGGATTTGATATTATACAGTATTTCCCTCCCAAGGGCCAGCTATTTTCTGGTTGCCCCTCCAGAAGATTGTAGAGGCAACATTGTGGGCCTGGACGGGGCTCAGGAAAAGAGCATGAAAACAGGAGTGAAGGGGGCAGGGCACAATTTTTGAAAGAATGACATAGTACAAGGGCATAACATAAACCGATTAAAATCAACTGGATCCAGGATGACAAGTCAAATTCAAATAAACCTCAATCCCCAAACTGCAAGCTAAATGACACACCCAGGAAGCAGAACAGTTCCAAGTCACTGTCAAAAGACGGGAGGAGTGGGTGGTTCCCCAATTGTTGGGATGATCCTCCCACTCATTAGCATATGAATTCACCCAGCTTGCAAAAACTAGCCACACCACATTCCATGGTCAAGCACTTGCCCTCTTCAATGGCCCACACCCTGTGCAGTGTGCTTCTCTCTGAATCCGAACAAATCCACCTCTTACCTATCGTGTCTCTCACTGAATTTTTGCAATGAGACATCAGAGCCTGAGCTTCATTACCCAAAGCCAGGCATCATGGGTTTTGGTTGGGCTCAAGTCCCAGGAGAGAGGAGCTAAAGGAAGGGAGGAAGAAACTGTGGGGAAAACGTGCCAAGGAATTCCTTCATAACCTGCCGGAAAATCTGCTAAATACCTGACCTGTGCTCAGTTTTCAGTGGCCTGATCCTTGGCACAAAGAAGATTAAGGACAGAAGAACCCCCACCCGCTTGGGTAACAGCTACTGGGGCTCAGCAGATAGTGGAGCCTTTGGGACACACTGAGGAGTAGCCTCTCCAGAGTCCCTCAATTGCACCCACTGCCACTTGCCTGCTCACGGGGCGGGGCGCTGTTCAAGGAAACAAGAAACGAGAGATTGTATCTGAATTAAGATATTGTTAGGCATATGTCCCTTCAGCCATAGGAGCAAAGACCTTAGCTGGAGGTCTTCTGGAATCTGAGACTGAGCCTTGTGAACTTTCTGCTGAGTTCGTTTTTCACTGTCCCAGTTTCCAGCATGTTGGGCTTCTTGTCACTTCCCCTGCGCTGGGTTTTCCTTGCCTTCAGCTCCCACCACGGGAGCTTTTGCTGAATTGGGCTCCTGCTGTGCTTCGCTTTCTCCTTGCAGGTTGTTTCAGCCAGGTTAAATCGGAGTTACGGTACCATAGATGTTGGGGGAGTGTGTAATTTCCTTGGTTCTGTCTTGTCACAACAAAAATTTGAAGTGACAGACCAGCTCTCGGATGGAACAGTGTTACTGCTCCATGTTACAGCTCAGTTTTATTTAGAAAATAAAGGAAAATACATCCTTGAGGCATGAAGGCATGCCGACCCAAAAGTCGTGAAGAGAGAGGAAGGATGGAAGGGGGGGGAGGGAAAAGCGGAGGGGGGGGAGGGGGAGAGACAGAGAGAGACCCCTGGCCCTTTGACTCCTCCTTTTATGTTTTTTCTCCTCCTCCTGGGCCTGCCCTATGTAAATTGGGCTAGCCAGGGGTGCTGTTTGTTCTACCTGAGGTCCTCACTCTGGTCCTCAGACCCTCCTTTGTTCTGTTTTCACAGGATTTTCCCTTCCCTATCTTTTAGCCACCACCATCCTGGACTCCTTTTTCCTTTTCTAACTACCCAACAAAATCATGCAAGAAGACTTCCATCTAGGAAGATGCTTGTTCAAACAGATACCTTTCAAAAAAGCTGGGACTCTAACCGAGCCTCAGATAATATACTCAGAATCTTAAGAATGAAAATCTCTCCTTACCAGGCCTCAACAGACAGTCACCCAGAGCACTGGCTCAAGAGTTGGACTTACAAATGGAGCCTGAATTAGCCAGGAATGAAACAAAGTCTTCAAAAGTGCACACTTGGGGTCCTGGATGAGATGTTCAGGGATCCAATGATGAATTCAATCCTGTCTGAGTCAGTAAACCACAACTGTAAAAGAAAAAGTCATTCAGATACTTAACACATTGGTAAGAAGGACTTTATTCAGAACTATTGTAATAAGAGTATCACAGTAGGGGAAAGATTACAGCAAAGAAAACCAAGGATTTATAGCCAATGAATGGAGTGATGGAATTAGAGGATGGAAAATGACTAAAAGGAAATATCAAGGATAAGGGGATTTTTACTAAATCCACTTAATAGTATGCTAGGCCAGGTTGTGATCAGATATCACAACCCCTTAAAGATCACAGCTGTCATGGTGAAGGGGCTTGCGTAATTCAGTGAAGCTGTGAGCCATGCTGTTCCGGGACACCCAAAATGGACAGGTTGTAGTGAGAGGTCTGACAAAACGTGGTCCACTGCAGGAAGAAATGGCAAACCACTCCAGTATCCTTGCTGCCGAGAACCCCATAAACAGTATGAAAAGGCAAAAAGATGACACCAGAAGATGAGCCCCCCAAGTCAGAAGGTGTCCAATATGCTACAGAAGAAGAGTGGAGGGCAATTACTAAAAACGCCGGAAAGAATGAAGCCGCTGAGACAAAACAGAAACGACACTCAGATGTGTATGTGTCTGGTGGTGAAAGTAAAGTCCAGTGCCGTAAAGAACAGTATTGCATATGAACCTGGAATGTAAGGTCCATTAATCAAGATAACTTGGACGTGGTCAAGCAGGAGATGGCAAGAGTGAACATCGACATCTTAGGAATCAGTGAACTAAAATGGACAGAGATGGGCGAATTTAACTCAGATGACCATTAGATCTACAACTGTGGGCAAATCAAATCCCTTATGATTATATAGTGTGGGTGATGAATAGATTCAAGGGATTAGATCTGGTAGACAGAGCGCCTGAAGAACTATGGATGGAGATTCGTAACACTGTACAGGAGGTGGTGATCAAAACCATCTCCAAGAAAAAGAAATGCACAAAAGCAAAATGGCTGTCTGGGAAGGTTTTACAAATACCTGAGGAAAGAAGAGATGCAAAAAGCAGGGGAGAAAAAGAGAAAGATATACCCAACTGAATGCAGAGTTCCAGAGAATAACAAAGAGGGATAAGAAGGCCTTAAATGGACAAGGGAAAGAAATAGAGAAAAACAATAGAATGGGAAAGACTAGAGATCTCAAGAACACTAGAGATATCAAGGGAATACTTCATGCAAGGATAGGCAGGATAAAGGACAGAAATAGTGAGGACCTAACAGAAGCAGAAGAGGTTAAGAAGAAGTGGCAAGAATACACAGAAGAACTATATAACAAGGGCTTAATGACCTGGGTAACCACGATGATGTGGTCATTCACCTAGAGCCAGACATCCTGGAAAGTAAAGTCAAGTGGGCCATGGGAAACATTACTACAAACAAAGCTAGTAGAGGTGATGGAATTCCAACTGAGCTACTTAAAATCCTAAAAGATAATGCTGTTAAAGTGCTGCACTCAATATGTCAGCAAATTTGGAAAACTCAGCAATGGCCACAGGACTGGAAAAGCTGTTTTCATTCCAATCCCAAAGAAGGGCAGTGCCAAAGAGTGTTCAAACATACAATTGTACCCATTTCACAAACTAGGAAGGTTATGCTCAAAATCGTTCAAGCTAGGCTTCAGGAGTAAATGAACTGAGAACTTTCAGATGTGTTAGTTGGATTTAGAAAACTCAGAATAACATAGATCAAACTGCAACATTCATGGGATTATAGAGAAAGAAAGGGAATTCCAGAAAAACATCTACTTCTGCTTCATTGATACGTTAAGGCTTTGACTGTGTGGATCACAACAAACTGTGGAAAATTCTTAAAGAGATGAAAGTACCAGACCACCCGTCCTGTCTCCTGAAAAACCTGTATGCAGGTCAAGAAGCAACAGAATTGGATATGGGACAAATGACTAGTTCAAAATTGGGAAAGGAGTATGTCAAGGTTGTATATTGTCACCCTACATATGTACTCTATGCAGAGTACATCATGAGAAATGCTGAGCTAGATGAATCACAAGCCAGAATCAAGATTGCCAGGAAAAATATCAACAGGCTCAGATATGCAGATGATACCATTCTAATGGCAAAAAGTGAAGAGGAACTAATCAGCCTCTTGATGAGGGTGAAAGAGGAGAGTGAAAAAGCTGGCATGAAACTCAGCTTTCAAAAGACTAAGATCCTGGAATCTGGTCCCATCACTTCATGGCAAATAGAAGAGAAAAAAGTGAAAGCAGTAACAGATTTTATTTTCTTGGGCTCCAAAATCTTTGCAAACGGTGACTACAACCATGAAATTAAAAGATGCTTGTTCCTTGGAAGGAAAGTTATGACAAACCTAGATGGTGTATTAAAAAGCAGAGACATCACTTTGCAGACAAGGGTCTGTATAGCCAAAGCTAAGGTTTTTCCAGTAGTCACATACAAATGTCAGAGCTGGACTATAAAGAAGGCTGAGCACCAAAGAACTGATGCTTTTGAATTGTGCTGGAGAAGACTGTTGAGAGTCCCTAGAACTCCAAGGAGATCAAACCAGTCAATCCTAAAGGAAATCAACCATGAATATTCATTGGAAGGACTAATGCTGAAGCTGAAGCTCCAAAACTTTGGCCACTTGATGCGAAGAGCCAACTCACTGGAAAAGATCCTGATGCTGGGAAAGACTGAAGGCAAAAGGAGAAAGGGGTGGCAGAGAATAAGATGATTACATAGCATCACCAACTCAATGGACATGAATTTGAGCAAGCTCTGGGAGATAGTGGAGGACAGAGGAGCTTGGCATACTGCAGTCCATGGGGTCACAAAGAGTCAGACATGACTTATTGACTGAACAGCAAACAATCAGATATCAAGAGTAGAAAATGAGAAAACTGATCAGATATTTAAAGTATTCAGATATCAAAGGTAATGGGATTCTTGTTAACCTGACTTAGAAGGACTCTTGCTAAAACTAGGCTAGACAGGCCAAAGACCAGATATGGGCCAAAGTCAAGACCTAGCAGAGAAGAGGGCTCAGAGAAGTTGACTGTGGTATGGTCAAGGAGAAAGTCTGTCACATACCCTACTGGATACTTTTACATGCAGTGACCCAAATATGAAAAGGTAAGAAAGGAAAGGAAGGAAGGAAGGAGAGGTTTGTAAAATTTCCTGTGAACGAAGACTATCCTGAGTGCTGCCACATATTTGGTTGGGGACATGGTGGGGGTAAAATTGATCTTCTGAAACAACCAAAGGTATTTTGGGTCAAGTCTTAAAAATAAGAAGGGGATCAATCTAATTGAATAACATAGTTGTAACTGTAAAGCAACAGCTGGTAATTCTTGTATAGCTCATGGAGGGACCAAACTCAACCCATTTTGCCTGGCACTCTAAGTTTTATAACTGAAAATCTCTCTCAGACCCAGATAAACCAGGAAAGTTTACCCAAGGCTGCTTAGTTTTGAAAGTCCCACACCCTGCGAAACCCTACAGTCCTGGAAAAACAGGGACGGTTGGTCACTCTACTTGTAAAAAGAACTCTGAAGGTATTTCCAAAGGAAAGTTCCCAGATCATTTTGAGTCATGGCGCATGACAAACTAGGTATCTGGCTTTCAATTAAGAGTTTTTCTTTTTTTTTTTTTTAAGCCTAATTTATTTAGTCTCATATTCTGTAAGAAAATAAACATTCATCCTGACTCCTGTTTAGTTAGAAGTACGTTTACTCGGATATTTTACTTCAACCATGAGGTCCAAACACCTCTCTACTAACGTTGGACTGAAGAAAGTTTGTTTACAAAATTGAGATATTTGTGTACAATTGTGCATGCTTTCTTTTTTATATTAATATACCTCTTTGCTACAAATTTCTTACTAGAAAAAAGAAAAATTTAAATTTGCTATTCATTCATCTGTAAGCTACAATAAACATAGTTACTATGTGTACGAGTAACCAAAGTGTGTGTTTCTGAGTGTGTGTGTGTATGCGCTCTTCAATGGGGAAGAAACCTTCTTTATCCTCATCTTCTCTCAAACCTAATTCCTGGGTGTGCTGTTCGTTTCAGTTCAGGTAGGATCAGTCGCTCAGTCATGTCCAACTCTTTGTGACCCCACAGACTGCAGCATGCCAGGACTCTGTGTCCATCACCAACACCCGGAATTTATTCAAACTCATGTCCATCGAGTCAGTGATGCCATCCAACCATCTCATCCTCTGTTGTCCCCTTCTCCACCTGCCTTCAATCTTCCTAGCATCAGGGTCTTTTCAAATGAGTCAGCTCTTTGGAGTTTCAGCTTCAGCATCAGTCCTTCCAATGAAAATTCAGAACTGATTTCCTTTTAGGATGAATTGGTTGGATCTCCTTGCTGTCCAAGGGACTCTCAAGAGTCTTCTCCAACACCACAGTTCAAAAGCATCAATTCTTCAGCACTCAGCTTTCTTTATAGTCCAACTCTCACATCCATACATGACCACTGGAAAAACCGTAGCTTTCACTAGACAGACCTTGGTTGGCAAAGGAATGTCTCTGCTTTTTAATATGCTGTCTAGGTTAGTCATAGCTTTTCTTCCAAGGAGTAAGTGTCTTTTAATTTCATGACTGTAGTCACCATCTTCAGTGATTTTGGAGCCCCCCCAAAAAAAGTCTGTCACTGTTTCCACTGTTCCCCCATCTATTTGCCATGAAGTGATAGGACCAAATGCCATGATCTTAGTTTTCTTAATGTTGAGTTTTAAGCCAACATTTTCACTCTCCTCTTTCACTTTCATCAAGAGGCTCTTTAGTTCTTCTTCACTTTCTGCCATAAGGGTGGTGTCATCTGCATATCTGAGGTTTTTTATATTTCTCCCAGCAATCTTGATTCCAGCTTGTGCTTCCTTTAGCCCAGCGTTTCTCATGATGCATATAAGTTAAGTAAGCAGGGTGACAATATAGAGCCTTGACGTACTCCTTTTCCTATTTGGAACCAGTCTGTTGTTCCATGCCCAGTTCTAACTGTTGCTTCCTGACCTGCATACAGATTTCTCAAGAAGCAGGTCAGGTGGTCTGGTATTCCCATCTCCTCCAGAATTTTCCACAGTTTATTGTGATCCACACAGTCAAAGGCTTTGGCATAGTCAATAAAGCAGAAATAGATGTTTTTCTGGAACTCTCTTGCCTTTTTGATGATCCAACAGATGTTGGCAATTTGATCTCTGGTTCCTCTGCCTTTTCTAAATCCAGCTTGAACATCTGGAAGTTCACGGTTCACATATTGTTGAAGCCTGGCTTGGAGAATTTTGAGCATTACTTTACTACCATGTGAGATGAACACAATAGTGTGGTAGTTTGAGCATTCTTCGGCATTGCCTTTCTTTGGGATTGGAATGAAAACTGACCTTTTCCAGTCCTGTGGCCACTGCTGAGTTTTCCAAATTTGCTGGCATATTGAGTGCAGCACTTTCACAGCATCATCTTTTGGGATTTGAAATAGCTCAACTGGAATTCCATCACCTGCACTAGCTTTGTTCATAGTGATGCTTCCTAAGGCCCGCTTGACTTTGCATTCCAGGATGCCTGGCTCTAGATGAGTGATCACACCATTGTGATTATCTGGGTCATGAAGATCTTTTTTGTACAGTTCTTCTGTGTATTCTTGCCACCTCTTCTTAACATCTTCTGCTTCCATTAGGCACATACTATTTCTATCTTTTATTGTGCCCATTCAACGTTCCCTTGGTATCTCTAGTTTTTTTGAAGAGATCTCTAGTCTTTCCCATTCTATTGTTTCCCTCCATTTCTTTGCACTGATCACTGAGGAAGGCTTTCTTATCACTCCTTGCTATTCTTTGGAACTCTGCATTCAAATGGGTATATCTTTCCTTTTCTCCTTTGCTTTTTGCTTCTCTTCTTTTCACAGCTATTTGTAAGGCCTCCTCAGACAACCATTTTGCTTTTTTGCATTTCTTTTTCTTGGGGATGGTCTTGATTCCTGTCTCCTGTACAATGTCACAAACCTCCATCCATAGTTCTTCAGGCACTCTGTTTATCAGATCTAATCCCTTCAATCTATTTCTCACATCCACTGTATAATCATAAGGGATTTGATTTAGATCATATCTGAATGGTCTGGTGGTTTTCCCTACTTCCTTCAATTTAAGTCTGAATTTGGCAATAAGGAGTTCATGATCTGAGCCACAGTCAGCTCCTGGTCTTGTTTTTGCTGACTGTATAGAGCTTCTCCACCTTTGGCTGCAAAGAATATAATCAATCCAATTTCAGTATTGACGATCTGGTGATGTCCACATGTAGAGTCTTCTCTTGTGTTGTTGGAAGAGGGTGTTTGCTATGAACAGTGTGTTCTCTTGGCATAACTCTATTCGCCTTTTTTTGCCCTGCTTCATCCTGTACTCCAAGGCCAAATTTTTCAGTTACTCCAGGTGTTTCCTGACTTCCTACTTTTGCATTCCAGTCCCCTGTAATGAAAAGGACATCTTTTTTGGGTGTTAGTTCTGCAAGGTCTTGTAGGTTTTCATAGAACTGTTCAACTTCAGCTTCTTCAGCATTAGTGGTCGGAGCATAGACTTGAATTACTGTGACATTGAATGGTTTGCCTTGGAAACAAAGAGAGATCCTTCTGTCATTTTTGAGATTTGCATCCAAGTACTGCATTTTGGACTCTTGTTGACAATGATGGCTACCCATTTCTTCTAAGGGATTCTTGCCCACAGTAGTAGATATAATGGTCATATGAGTTAAATTCACCCATTCCAGTCCATTTTAGTTCACTGATTCCTAAAATCAATGCTTACTCTTGCCATCTCCTGTTTGACCACTTCCAGTTTGCCTTGAAAGTGGCAGAGGAACAGAGGTCAAACTGCCAACATCTGTTGGATCATCAAAAAAGCAAGAGGGTTCCAGAAAAAAATATCTCTGCTGACTTGGTGAAATATCAATAACCTCAGATATGCAGATGACACCACCCTTAGGGCAGAAGAGCCTCTTGATGAAAGTCAAAGAGAAGAGTGAAAATGTTGGCTTAAAACTCAACATTAAGAAAACTAAGATCATGGCATCTGGTCCCATCACTTCATGGCAAATAGATGGGGAAACAGTGGAAACAGTGGCAGACTATTTTTTTGGGGCTCCAAAATCACTGCAGATGGAGACTGAAGCCATGAAATTAAAAGACACTTTACTACTTGGAAGAAAAGCTATGACCAACCTAGACAGCATATTAAAAAGCAGGGACATTACTTTGCCAACCAAGGTCAGTTTAGTCAAGGCTATTGTTTTTTCAGAAGTCATGTATGGATGTGAGAGTTGGACTATAAAGAAAGCTGAGTGCTGAAGAATTGATGCTTTTGAACTGTGGTGTTGGAGAAGACTCTTGAGAGTCCCTTGGACTGCAAGGAGATCCAACCAGTCCATCGTAAAGGAAATCAGTTCTGAATTTTCATTGGAAGGACTGATGCTGTATTGAAACTCCAATACTTTGGCCACCTGATGCAAAGAGCTGACTCATTTGAAAAGACCCTGATGCTGGGAAAGACTGGAGGCGGGAGGAGAAGGGGATGACAGGATGACATGGTTGGATGGCATCACTGACTCTATGGACATGAGTTTGAGCAAACTCTGGGAGTGGGTGATGGATAGGGAGGCCTGGAGTGCTGCAGTCCACGGGGTCGCAAGGAGTCGGACACAACTGAGTGAACTGAACTGAACTAATTTGCCTTGATTCATGGACCTGACATGCCAGGTTCCTATGCAATATTGCTCCTTACAGCATTGGACTTTTTGCCTCTATCACCAGTCACATTCACAAGTAGGTGTTGTTTTTGCTTTGACCCCATCTCTTCATTCTTTCTGGAGTCATTTCTCCAGTGATCTCCAGTAGCATATTGGGCACCTACTGACCTGGGGAGTTCATCTTTCAGTGTCCTGTCTTTTCGCCTTTTCATACTGTTCATGGGGTTCTCAAGGCAAGAATACTGAGGTGGTTTGCCGTTTCCTTCTCCAGTGGGTCACATTTTGTCAGAACTCTCCACTAAGACCCGTCCATCTTGGGTGGTCCTACATGGCATGGCTCATAGCTTCACCGAGTTAGACAAGGCTGTGGTCCATGTGATCAGATTGGTTAGTTTTCTGTGATTGTGGTTTTCAGTCTGTCTGCCCACTGATGGAGAAGGATAAGAGGCTTATGGAAGCTTCCTGATGGGAAAGACTGACTGAGAGAGAAACTGGGTCTTGTTCTGATGGGTGGGGCCATGCTCCTTTAGAAAGTTGCTTTTTTTTTTTTTCCTTTAGAACTAAAGATGGATGAAAAAAGATTAAATGGCAAAATCTTGTTCAGAAAGTTCTACTATTGATGCTGTGGCTTGATTAATCAGTGACAGCTTATGGTGATATTAGTTTATCTTTTTAAAATCTATTTTAGGGGCTTCCCTGGTGGTCCAAATGCAGGAAATAAGGGTTTGATCCTTGGTCCGAGAAGATTCCACATGCCACGGGGTAATAACTAAGCCCATGCATCACAACTACTGAACTTGTGCTCTAGAGCCTACCAGCTGCAACTACTGAGCCCACGTGCCACAACTACTGAAGCCTGATCACCCTAGAGCCCATGCACCTCAACAAGAAAAGCCACTGCAATGAGAAGCCCATGCACTACAATGAACAGTAGCCCCCAACTTGCTGCAACCAGAGAACCCAGTGCATGGCACGGAAGACCCACAGCAGCCAAAAATAAATAATTTTTTAAAAAGAATTGTTAAAAAAAAAGTTAAGTATAAAATCTATTATATATGTTCTCACATTTGTGTGAGGACCTCCCTCCCTAAGAAGCTGTAACCAGGCAGGGAGCAGAAATGGTAACTGGGAGCCTGTGATGGCTGAGGCTTGCTGAAGCTAAAGAGGGGGACGTTCAAGAGGAAGCAATTTAGGGAGAAGCTGAGTTAAAAACCACTTAATGCCAAAGCATCCAAATATGAAGAGAAACCGAGAAAACCACTGAAAAAAAAAATTAGAAGCTTAAAAAACATGTAAGGTTGTTTTCTTGATTTTTTTATAGGGTGCCAGTAGTCCCAGCCTAACAATGGTGAACA
Source organism: Cervus canadensis (assembly GCF_019320065.1). Taxonomy (NCBI): domain Eukaryota; kingdom Metazoa; phylum Chordata; class Mammalia; order Artiodactyla; family Cervidae; genus Cervus; species Cervus canadensis. Next base: position 49,697,267 of record NC_057391.1, on the reverse strand, counting down.
TTTTAACCATAACTTGCTCCTCCTCCACTTCACACTCCATTAGATTGTATGACAATTTGGGAAGCTGAAAAGCCTATGCTCAGTGCATTCTGAGTTCAAACAAGATAGTATCATGCTTCTGCTTCTCTAACTGGTATGTTTTCTAAGGAACAAAGTACCAGAGCTGGCTGTGGCACTGCTAGGGATCCAGAATCTATCATAGGAGGGCTCGTCTTTTCTAAAATTTTTTAATTGAAGTATAGTTGATTTACAATATCAAGCAAGTTTCAAGGATACAGCACAATGATTCAGTTATACATATATATATATATATATATATATATATATATATATATATATATACACACACACATATATATGAACATATATATACATATATATTCTTTATACTTATATAAAGAATCTAAAATGTTCTTTTCCCTTATAAGTTATTACATAAGATGGTGTATATACCTACTGGATAGATCCTGTGCTATGCAGTAGTTCCTTGTTGGGTTTACCACTGAGCCATCGGGGAAGCTCTATTTTATTATAGTGTGTATATATGAATCCCAGTCTCCTAATTTATCCCTCCCCCATGCCCTCTTTCCCTTTAGGTAACCATGTTTGTTTTCTGTGTCTGTGAGTGGTAACTGGGCTCTTCTAACTCAGTTGTCATGGTGAGTTGATGGGGTTCTAGGTTGACAGCAGAGTCTGAGTAAGCTGGACTTGTAGAAACCGGTGGAAACAGACTCCACCTCTACTTTTACTAACAAAGTAGGAACAACCAGAAGACAGCTGTGGCAGTTCCCCATCGGCACATTTACTAATTTTTGCCTTTTCTCCCCTTATGCTGGAAGAACTGTCCTGTAGTGGAGGTCCTTTTAGATGTCACAACTTAAGCCCTGGATCCTCTCTTATCTATTTGAAGGCTTTCCATCGTCTACGCTTTCCAGCATTTCCACATTTCCCCTTTATATTAGAACATTCCCACCAGCATATAAACATACTATAATATCTTCTATCTTAAAAAGAAATCTGTCCTCTCTAAAATCTATGCCCACCTCCAACCACCCACTCCTACTTCTCAAGTCCACTTGTACTACCATTTCTAAAATGACTTGTCAATATTCAAGGTGTCCTCTTCCTCACTTTATAGTCTCTTTTTAGTCTTCTCCAATCATGTTTTCTTTGCTGCAACCCAGAGAAGCCATTCTTCTCAAGATCACCAATGAGCTCCATCTTTCCAAATCCTCTAAACAATCCCCAGTCCTCCTCTCACTTGACCTCTCAGCAGCACTTGACTCAGTCAGCCACTTAGTTTCTTGGTCAATGTTCCACCTTGGTCGTTTCCCTACATCCCTGGCTGGCTTCTTCCTCTTATTCCCAAAATTTTAATCTGTTTAAACCACTTCTGCTCATAAATATATTCACTCACTTTGAAGGAGACCTTATCTAGTCACGTGGCTATATAAAAATCTCCCTGTCAATAGCTCCCAGATCTGCATGTTCTTCAGCCCTGGCACTTCCCCTGAGCTCCAGACCTAACAAACATCCTGTTACCTACCAGACATTTCCATTAGATATCAAAGAAGTGTTTCAAGTTGAACATTTTAAAATAGAACTTGATCTTATGTGTAAAAGTCTAAACCCCAAAGGCGATGGTATTGGCAGGTATTGCCTGGTAGGAGGTATTTAGGTCTTGAGGACAGAACACTCATGAATGGGTTTAGTGGCTTCATAAAAGAGGTCCAAAGAGATCTGTAACCTCTTTGACTGCATGAGGATAGATACAGTGAGAATGTGCCAGCTGACTATAAACCAGAAAGAGTTCCTATTCAGAAGGTGATTATGCCGGCACCATGATCTCAGACTTTCGGGGTCCAAAACTGTGAGCAATAAGTTTCTGTTTTGTATAAGATAGTCTGTGGTATTTTGTTAGAGCAGCCAGAATGGACTACGACAGTCCAGTAGATCAGGATACAGACTTAAACCATTTTATCCTTCTTTATACTTAGATATAATAAAAACCCAATTGTGTAGGTGCTATCTGTGTCTGATTATCCATTGGTGATGGCTAGGACTGGATATCCTCAGAACTCTCAGCCAGATGATTTCCAGGACTGGTAATGAGTCTTCCCTTGGGGTCCTATGACTTCCAGGATTGGGTGTGAAATGACAAACCCAAAGTGTTTGAAAAAGGTGACCCTAGTGCAAACTGAGTTTCTGAATCTACCTTAGCCACTCTAGCCTCTTTGACAAGTGATTCTTGTTTCCTAAAAGGATAAGCAATTGAATTTTTCCAAAAGCCAATTTCCCAAAGAAGGAAACCCAAGATATGGAGGCACAAGAGCTGAGTTTCGGTATTCCTGGGGTCTAATGTTTACCATCTATACGGTTGGAGACATTCATGTGGGCTGGGCTAGGTCAGGTAGGTTAGGGGAAGTTGGAAAAATTAAGCAAGCATTATTGGAAGGCAACATCTGCCTCTGAGCGCCAAAAACAACAAACAAAAAACCTCCTCTCCTTTGGAGAATGTTAGTTTTTATAACATCCAAGGAGAAGAAATGTGTAATGAACTTTGTAGTAAACCCCAGGAATTCTAAATATATTTGCTGAGCCATGGGGTTCTAACTCTAAGACTATCGGCACTTGAAACATAATGCAGATATCTTAGCTTTAGAGAATACAGTCCAAGAACCCCTTCATTTTTTTGGACATGCACATTTCAGAATTGGCCTGCAGGTGGTGGTGTAGCCCACAGAGGACTGTACGGACAAGGGGCTGATGGGATGCTAGACCAAGATAATGTATTAGGATTTTGTCCAAGTAGATCTGGCCTCTTTCATCCCAGATGTGATTCATTCAGCACAAAATGAGTAGGGCACTGCACAGGCAAAATGACACTGCAATTTGCCAGACTGGCCCTCTCCCATTGATCTCAAAGGTCTTGGACCAGTAGGCTGGAGTAGGTACAACCTCCTTCATGTCCAGGCAGGTGATAAGAGAAAAACTGCCTTCCAAATAAGCCCCAAATGATCTTCCCATGTGAGATAGCTAGTGCCTTTGAAGAAAGGGCATCTACAAGTTAAGTAGCCAATTCTGTCATGATGCTGGCTCTGAGGCTCAACACAGCAGGGTAGCATCCCCACCCCAACTTCTGTCACGCATTTCACCTCTGCTAAAGCTTATGAATAGGACTGCTGTCACAAACTGGCTGGGCAAGAAGCCAGACATATTTGTAGTGGGGTCACAAATTCATTCACTGTGCGCTTAGATGCACAAAGAAAATGCAGTTTCTTTATTTCTCCGTAACTCATCTGCTCATCCATAGAAAACCATTCAGTTAAACTTAGTTCAGTTCAATAGTTCAGACAATTCCTTTATATTAACTCTCTTTATTTCTTTAGGGAAAATGTTAAGACTTTCTAATTTTCTCTCCATCATTTTGGGGTCTGTAAAAGTTTAGATGATCTGTGGCAGCAGGGGTGGTATTATCCAGATCTTCACTTGTGGACAGTGAGTGACTGGATTTTCTGTTCTCTGGACTGGTAACCATTGACGTATAGTTTTTCTGCTGTGACTTTTTAGATGAAGTACTATCTAGTTCTGAAGTTTGTAGTTCTGGCCTTCTCAAATGTCCTATGCAGCTACATCTTTGTTTTAACTAGAGCCCTCTGACAGATCTCTGTGCTGTCAAGACCTCTGTGTCTCATCAAAACACATGAGATTTGCTGGGTCACTTGTATACCCAGGTCATGCAGGCACAGGAGGGATGGCTTAAGCTCACCAATTAATTCACCACCCACTACACCTCCTCACCATCACTCCTTGCCAAGACTCTGGCCCTTAACCTTGCCTCATCTTTGTCTCCCTTATTTCTTCCATAGTCACTTAGAACTGGAAGGGGCAGTCTTTAAGCAATTTATTTGTCCACACAATAAACTCCCTTGTAGGTTACAGTAAAGAGCCTCATGAACTAGCTTTCTTGGGTGGAAAAGATCTTCTCTGTAATTATGGAAAAAAATTGATTTCAGTTTCCCCATCTAGTTCTTGATATGCCTTAAATCTGAATTTAGAAAATCCTTTCTGTACAAAGACTAACTTTAACTCTTGATATAAAATCAATGCAAAATAAAATCAAAGCACCAGAGGTCAGAAATTACTTTGTTGTTCTAGATCTACACTGTCCAATATGGTTGCCTGTTGTTGCCTGCCTACACTGTCCAATATGACTTGCTGTTGTTCAGTCGCCCAATCATGTCCAACTCTTTGCAACCCCATGGACTGCAGCACACCAGGCCTTTCTGTCCCTCACGATCTCCTGAAGTTTGCCCAAGTTCACGTCGATCGCATTGATGATGCCATCCAGCCATCTCATCCTCTGACTCCCTCTTCTCCTTCTGCCCTCAATCTTTCCCAGCATCAGAGATTTTTCCAATGAGTCGGCTGTTTACATCAGATGACCAAAATACTGGACTTTCAGCTTCAGCATCAGTCCTTCCAATGATTTCCCTTCAGATTGGCTGGTTTGATCTCCTTGCTGTTCAAGGGACTCTCAGGAGTCTTCTCCAGTACCACAGTTCAAAGGCATCAATTCTCTGACATTCTGCCTTCTTTACAGTCCAGTTCTCACAATTGTATGTGATCACTGGGAAGACCATAGCCTTGACTATATGGACCTTTGTTGACAGAGTAATATCTCTGTTTTTCAACACACAGTCTATATTTGTCATAGTTTTCCTGCCAAGAAGCAATCCTCTTCTGATTTCATGGCTGCAGTCACCATCCATAGTGATTTTAGAGTCCAAGAAGAGGAAATCTGTCATTACTTCCACCTTTTCCCCCTCTGTTTGCCATGAAGTAATGCAGCCAGATGCCAAGATCTTAGTTTATTTAATATTTAGTTTTAAGCCAGCTCTTTCACTCTCCTCCTTCACACTCATCAAGAGGCTCTTTGGCTCCTCTTTGCTTTCTGCCATTAGACTGGTATCATCCACATATCTGAGGTTGTTGATGTTTCTCCCACCTATCTTGATTCCAGCTTGTAACCCATCCATCCTGGAATTTCTCCTGATGTGCTCAACATATAGGTTAAACAAACAACCCTGTTGTACTCCTTTCTCAATCTTGAACCAATCACTTGTTCCATACAGGGTTCTAACTGTTATTTCTTGATCTGCGTACAGGCTTCTTAGGAAACAGGTAAGGTGATCTGATATTCCCATCTCTTTAAGAGCTTTCCACAGTTTATTATGATCCACACTGTCAAAGGCTTTGGTGTAGTTTATGAAACAGAGATAGATGTTTTTCTGGAATTCCCTAGCTTTCCCTATGATCCAGCAAATGTTGGGAATTTGATCTCTAGTTTCTCTTCCTTTTCTAAACCCAGCTTGGACATCTGGAAGTTCTTGTTTCAGATAATGCTGAAGCCTAGCATGCAAGATTTAAAGCATGACCTTACTAGCATGGGAGATGAGTGCAACTGTCCAACAGTTAGTGCATTCTGTAGTACTACCCTTCTTAGGAACTGGGATGAGGATTGACCTTTTCCAGTCCTGTGGCCATTGCTGGGTCTTCCAGATTGGCTTTCTGGGTCTTCCCATATGGCTATTTAATTTTAAATTTTATATAATTAAAATTCAGAAATTCAGGTCCTCAGTCATATTAGCCACATTTCAAGTTCTCAGTAGCCACATGTGACTGGTGGCCACAACAAAGATATAGAACATTAACATCACTGCAGAAAGTTCTATTAGACAGCTATACTAGAATTGTACTCTCTCACTTTCCTGAAGCCCTAAATGCTTTATTTAGAGGGAAGCTTCCCATAAGAATAAGTTTTGAATAGCGAAGCTCAAAAATATGTAAAAAAAATTTTAAAACAATTACTCCTCGTGGTTGTTGCCCTGGACTCTTAAGAAGATGCGTTAGTCAGTAAGTCCCACCCACTTTTCTAAGACTCAGTAATGTTCTCTGTTTCTACTAAGGAGACACTAAATAGTTTGCAGAGCCTAGTACAAATTCAAAATTTTGAAACTTTTTATTCAAAGTTTACTTAAAATTTCAAGACAGCAACAGCAGAGTATTAATCCAAGTACTGACCTTTCTGAGTGTGGGGCTGCATAGGTCTCACACCTATGAAGACAGCTTTGTCCCAAGATAAGTGTACCTGAAAGAGAAGTCAAGGCAGGTCTGTGGACTCCCTGGGGAATTTACCGTGAGTGGTGATGCCAGGCCCCACAGCTGCCCTGGTGCTAGCCAAGCTCAGATGTTAACTCAGACAACTGCCCAGGGAATGCCTGTGGCCAGAGGGAGCCACCTAGCCAAAAAGAAGTGTCAGGCAATAAAGGGCCCCCACATGTTATATTGGAGAGCTCAATGCTAGAAGGCTTGAGCATGCCAGCTGCTTCCAGCTGGGTATGTTTCCATCAATGCCAGGAGCGTGACCGGCCAGGAAGGCAGAGAGCTGCAGGGCCATCATTTCAGAAACTGCTGGCAGACAGGGGAAAGGCAGTGCACCCAGGAACTTCAGGACAGAAGTTCGTCCAGTTTTCCCACCTGGACTGTGGACATAAACAGAGCCCGGTACCAGGGGCTTGTGCACAGGGGAGGGTTTACTTCCTCAGTCTGAGAGACAGGTGATACAAGGGAAGGCCAGAACAATAGCCACTCAGAACTTCAAAATGAATCATCAACGCCATGGAGCAAGACAGAGAAAAAAGTATCTACTTGTAAGATGGCCAAACAGAAACTGAGCAAAACAGATTAAAAACAAAAAGATCCAAGGTGGAAGATGAGACTTGGAACCTGTAGACATCCTGTAATATCAGTAAATTAACTTCCATAGCTTTTTAGAGTATAGCAGACTGGCCCCTACACATGGAAATGCTGCTTAGTATGCAGTGAAAATAATTTTTTAATAAATAGCTAAGCTCAAATGGAAAAAAAAAGACTACAGAGTAAAGACAGAAAACAAAACTACAGTGAACTCAGTCTGAGTTAACCCTCTGATTCATTCGATAGCCCAATTAGCTCTTCGGGGTTTTCTTCAGGCGCCCTTGTCGCTCATCCCACCCCCAGCTAAGAGCAGCGAAGGCCTGGCACTGGTCACCCATCTTTGTGACCACCTTCTTGGAGGTTCAACTTCAGAAACTGCATAAAGGATCACCCTGAGCTCCCTAAGACAGATTCTGGGGACCCAAGAGATGTCCTTGGAGGAAGACCCTTGAAGGGGCCTACCTCTCCCATGAAAAGAGAAGTAGAGAAATCTAACCCCCAAGCTTGGGAAAGCAGTATGAAAGCCTGGGGTTTTGTTTATTCTTTTTATTTTTTGTCTGTACCAGGTCATCACTGCAGCTCACGGGCTTCTCTAGTTGCGGTACACGGACCTAGTTGTCCCACACCATGTGGGATCCTAGTTCCCCAAACAGGGATTGAACTTGCATCCCCTGGATTGGAGGGCAGATTCTTAATGACTGGACCACCAGGGAAGTACCAAGCCTGGCGTTGTAATTTCTCACAGGGGACATTTTAATATTAAATCTAACCTTAGACAGATAGCAAACTTTCAGGAGAGAAGAAAAGAGAGAATAAATTTTAAAACTTATATCAACTGAATATAGAGAAGAAAAAAAGGAATCAAAAGTTAAATAATGGTAAATAGAAAACTTAAATGCTCAAAATAAGTCCAAGTAGGTCGATAACCAAAGCACATACAAATATTAATATTTTGAACTTGCCTACTTAAAGACACACATTCTCAGAAGGATTTTTAAAAAATCAACCATGTATTGATTATAAGAGACACACCTAAAAGTGATGACAAAGAGGTCATTATATAAACAGATGGACAAAATGTCCTAGAAAAATATTAAAATTAAACTGATAATTTAACAATATTGATATCAAATTTTTAAAACTTCAAGGCAAACAGAACATGAGAATAAGTAGAATAATTCACATCAAAGAAACAGTAATTTTCACCTCATATATACCTATATATAGGTGTCTGTGTGTGTATGTGATGGTAAATGTACCATCACATTTGTAAAAGATGCAAATAATGTAAATAATCCTATACTCTGAATGACAAGAAATATATTCATTCTAGCACACATGAAATATTTTTTAAAAACTGACTATGCCATTACCAAAGGGGAAAAGAAGAGAGGACAGATGAATTTGGAGTTTGGAATTAAAATATACACACTACTGGATATAATATAGATAACCAACAAGGACCTACTGTACAACACAGGAAAGTATAATAAATATCTTGTAATAATTTAAAATGGAAAAGAATCTAAAAAAGAATATATACATACATACATATATATATATACACACACACATACATATGTATAATTGAATCACTTTGCAGTACATCTGAATCTAACACATTGTAAAAAAAAAAACTATAATAAGATGATAAAAAAGAAAAGATTATCCATTGAATTCCCTTTTTAAAAAAACTGTCAAAAAGCAAATTTCAAGTATCAATGAATCAAAGTCACTTAAAACATGTTCTATAATAACAATGCAATAAAATTAGAAATCGATATAACAGGTATACTATCCTATTCATTTTAGAAATTTCTAAATAATTATGAAGAGAGAAAAACTAATAGAAATTACCAAATGTTTAGCATTTCATTCAGACAATGAAAACACTAGTACTAAAATGTGTGATATGCAATCTAGACAGTATTTAGAAGTAAATTTAAAGACTCAAAAGCATATAGTAGAAGAGAAGGTAGCATAGAGAGGAAAGTCATTCAGAACAGAGAAAGCAGAAGGAAAGAAATAGTAACAATAGAAAAGAACTAGATGGAAGGGGGGCGAAATCAATAAGGAATCAACAGATCCAAAAGCTAGTTCTTTCAGAAAGCTAATAAAACTGACAAACCTAGTGAAACTGATTGAGAGAAAAATAGGAAAATGACATAATTACAAACAGAGTCAAGATTTTTAAAAGCACTATGAATATCATTACACTAATAAATTTGACAATTTAATGAAATAGTCCTGTACAAATAAATAAATCACTAAAACTGATTTGAAAAAGAAAGGTCTATCTATATATTTATGTATAACCATTAAATGAATGGAGTCTGTAATTTTAAGAAAGTATATCCATTAAAAAAGCATCATGCTAACCAAATATTACTCAAAGAGATGAGTCTTACCAAATCTTCAGAGATTATTTCTTATATTGGTGAGACTTTTTCAATGAAGACAAAAATGGAAGAGCTCTTTACTTCACTTTAATGAGGTAAGTATATTCGTGATACTCAAATCAGACAAAGATAGTATGAGAAAAGAAAATACTGGCTATTCTCACTTTTGAACACATAAATACAAATACTTGAAAACATTAGTTAAATGAATAAGCACATCATAACAAATAAGACACAAAGCAAATACAATAAAATGTTAATTGTAGAATCTGGGTGGTGGATACATGGATATTCACTGTACAAATCAACTTTTCTATGTGTTTAAATGTTTTCATATTAAAACTCTGGAAAAAGAATATTTGGACATCTGCAAACTCTAAGGATGTATCATGACAGAATCCCAAGGATGACTGAACATTAAAAAATCTATCAATATAATTTTCTTTAACACAGATCAGCAACTTATAAAAACACAATTTATGAAAAAAAGAAAAACTACTGGCAAATTGGGAATTTATTACTCATTACCTTGATAAAGAGTGTTGTAAGACTGGACTTGGCTATGACTGACGAAAACTTGAACTACCTAGATTTTTTTTTATTTCTCTTGCATGTAAAAGATTGGTTGGGTAGCCCAGAGCCAAGTTCTTACTATCATTTTGTTATGTTTTTTGTGATCTTTATTCCTTAAGATCACTTCAAGTCCAATATGATTGTTCCAATTCTAGTCATCACATCTGCATTCCAGGTGGCAGGAAGGAGAGAAAGGGGAAGCAGTTATGTTTTCCCTTTAGGGATAAGACTGGAATTTGTGTATATGACTTTTAAGTTATGTGACTTCACCTAGGTGGAGGTCGCTGGGGAATGTAAGCATTTTTCTTGACACCCATGTCTCCAGATAAAAATTTACCAAGGAAAAAAGAGAGAATCAACTTGGGGTGTAATAGGGGGCCATCAGTCTATGATGGTATCTACCACAAACCTCCATGTTTTATTAATACTTAGTGGTAAAACTTTCCAACTCAGGGATCAAACCCAAGTCTCCCAAATTGCAGGTGGATTCTTTATCAGCTGAGCCACAAGGGAAGCCCAAGAATACTGGAGTGGAAAGTCTACAGCTTCTCCAGTGGATCTTCCCAACTCAGGAATCAAACTGGCGTCTCCTGCATTGCATAAGGATTCTTCACCAACTGAGCTATCAGGGAAGCCCACCATAAACCTCAATGTTTTATTAACACTTAGGGGTAAAACGTTAGAAGTGTGCTGTTTAGAGTCAGGAACAAGTCAAGAGTACCAATATCACAGCTTCTCTTAATTCTCTAATGTATACAGTCCTAGCCAATGCAACACTTTTTAAAAGATCAAAAATTAGAATAAAGAAAACTATCCTTACTTTCAGGCTCTAAAATTATTTACATAGAAAACTGCAAGAGAATTTGTGTACAAATAATTCAAATACATAAGAGAATTCAGCATTTAGGATCCATGTTCAGGGTGTAAGAGAAACATATATATATACACATATATATATACAAATATAATATCTAATTTATAGTAGATACCTAGGCAAAACTTAAATAAAATACATACACGACCTGTTTGGAGAACAAAGATGGATACAATAAAGGACAGAAATGGTACGAACCTAACAGAAGCAGAAGATATTAAGAAGAGGTGGCAAAAATACATAGAACTACACAAAAAAGATCTTAATGACCCAGATAACCACACCGGTGCAATCATTCACCTAGAGCCAGACATCTTGGAGTGAGAAGTCAAGTGGGCTGTTGGAAGCATCATGATAAACAAAGCTAGTGGAGGTAATGGAATTCCAGTTGAGCTATTTCAAATGCTAAAAGATGATGCTGTTAAAGTGTTGCATTCAATATGCCAGCAAATTTGGAAAACTCAGCAGTGACCACAGGACTGGAAAAGGTCAGTTTTCATTCCAATCCCAAAGAAAGGCAATGCCAAAGAATGCTCAAACTACTGCACAATTGTACTCATCTCACACACTAGCAAAGTAATGCTCAAAATTCTTCAAGCCAAGCTTCAATAGTAAGTGAACTGTGAACTTCTGGATGTTCAAGCTGGATTTAGAAAAGGCAGAGGAACCAGAGATCAAACTGCCAAGATCCACTGGATCATAGAAAAAGCAAGAGAGTTCCAGAAAGACATCTTCTTCTCCTTTACTGACTATGCCAAAGTCTTTGACTGTGTGGATCACCACAAACTGTGGAAAATTCTTCAAGAGATGGGAATATCAGACCACTTACCTGCCTCTTGAGAAATCTGTATGCAGGTCAAGAAGCAACAGTTAGAACTGGACATGGAACAATGGATTGGTTCCAAATTGGGAAAGGGGTACACCAAGTCTGTATATTGTCACCCTGTTCATTTAACTTATATGCAGAGTGCATCATGCAAAATGCCAGACTGGATGAAGTATAAGCTAGAATCAGATTTCTGGCAGATGACACCACCCTCATAGCAGAAAGAAAAGAGGAACTAAAGAGAATCTTGATGAAAGTAAAAGAGGAGAGTAAAAAAGTTGGCTTAAAACTCAACATTAAAAAATCTAAGATCATGGCATCTGGTCCCATCACTTCATGGCAAATAGATGGAAAAACAATGGAAAAACAATGGCAAAAAACATGGCAAAACAATGGAAACAGTGAGAAACTTTATTTTCTTGGGCTCCAAGATCACTCCAGATGGTGACTGCAGTCATGAAATCAAAAGATGCTTGGTCCTTGGAAGGAAAGCTATGACCAACCTAGACAGCATATTAAAAAGCAGAGATATTACTTTGCCAACAAAGGTCTGTCTAGTTAAAGCTATGGTTTTTCCAGTAGTGTTGTATGGATGTGAGAGCTGGACCATAAAAAGAGCTGAGCACCAAAGAATTGATGCTTTTTTTTTTTTTTTTTTTTTAGAATTGATGCTTTTGAACTATGGTATTGGAGAAGACTCTTGAGAGTCCCTAGGACAGCAAGGAGATCAAACCAATCAGAAATCAGTCCTGAATATTCACTGGAAGGACTGATGCTGAAGCTGAAACTGCAGTACTTTGGCCACCCAATGCGAAGAACTGACTCATTGGAAAAGACCCTGATGCTGGGAAAGATTGAAGGCAGGAGGAGAAGGGGATGACAGAGGATGAGATGGTTGGATGGCATCACTGACTCAATGGACATGAGTTTGAGCAAGTTCCAGGAGTTGGAGATAGACAGGGAAGGCTGGCAAGCTGCAGTCCATGGGGTCTCAAAGAGTCAGACATGACTGAGCGACTGAATTGAACCAAACAAAACATCACATAAAAGATGCACTGGAGAAATGATGAGTCACTGAGGGATTAAAAGATATAACTGTGTAACTCCGCTAGTTCCCGACATAAGTTTATAATGGATCTATGAATCATTATAACTCCATTCAGAATCCCAAAAAGAGTTTTCAAGGAATTTAATAAACCTATCTAAAGTTCATATGGAAGATTAAAGAGATAAAACTAAGAAAGAAACTTATCAAAACAGAAGGGTAAGGCCTGGAATCTTGCCCTATGAGGCTAATTATAAGGATATAACTATTTAAGCAGTGTGGTATTGGTACAAGGATATAAAAATAGGCCAAAGGAACAAAATAAGTTGATACTGACATACACACATATGGAAACTTGGTATGGGACAAAGATAGCTGTACATGTCAGCAGGGAGCCACAACCATTAGATAAATGGTGCTAAGACAACTGGCCATAGCCAGTATATATACGAGGGGAAAAAATACAAATCTTCACTTCATGCCAAAACAAAAATATATTCCACATGGATTAAAAACTTATATGTATGGAGGAAATCATAAAAGTTAGAAAGTATAGGAGAATATCTTCATTACATTTCTTTGCATTTCTTAAGCATAACATCAAAACACAAATGACAACAATGAGAATTTGAACACGTTAAAATAAAAAAATTCCATTAGACAAAAAAGATAACATAAACAGTTCAAATGCAAGTCACAGACTACAAGAAGTTATTTAGAATACATATTACTGGGTATAGTAATAATACTAGAATCTAAATAGATCGCTATCAATCAACAAGGAAAAACAAGTAATGTGGTAGAAAAACTGTCAAAGGTTATTAGAGGGAACTAAACGGCCAAAAAAACTAGAAAAAATATATAACAAACTATAATGAGGTACTATTTCACATTTATCAGATTGGTAATATTTTAGAAGTCTGAGAAGCCCAAGTGTTGGTAAGAATATGGAAAAAAAGGTGAGATACTTTGAAAAGTAATTGGCGAGCACAGACCCTAGGACCTAGCAATTCAACCTGTGGGAATATACCCTAAAATATTCACATCAATGTGCACAAGGAGGCATGAAACAAAGTATTAACCTGTGGCATTGTTTTTAACAGTAAAAAAACTGGGAAAACCAAAACCTTCAAAAGTAGAATTGCGGATAAATAAATGGTACCAGAGTCACACAAATGAAATACTAAATACATATGCACTAAATTATATAAAAACCAGGCAGAAAGGATACATGCTAATTTCAGTATAGTGATTACCTTTGGACAGAGAACAACAGAACTGGGCAGTAGGGGTGTGGTGGAAGTCTATCTCTTAAGCTGAAACAAAACAAAAACCCCTAAAGCCATTATGACAAGATGTCAACATGAGTTATATCTGTTAAAAACAATGAGCCTGGCACATATGTGCAGTCTGATAAGAAATGATTTCCAGAGTATATTGTTGAGGAAAAAAGTAAGCTGCAGAAGAATATTGACAGTGGATTGTCATGTGTGTAAGAGCTAAAAGGGAGAAAGAATCTGCTTTTTGGTTTGTAATGTTTCTGAATGATACACATAAACTGCCAACATTGAGCCTATGAAGGGAGTAGACAGGAAACTGGAGACAGTAGTAGGAAAGTGACCCACTTTATATACCTTTTTCTACTATTGGGCTGCTTTTATCACTTGCATATATTTTCTCAAAAGTAAAAAACTAAAGCAAAAAAAAGAGCTTTTGATTACAATGATTCCTACCCCAATAATGCACTTGAAGTCGAAATTAGTGTTCTGAGGACTATTTTGTTTAAAAATATAAGTGTATTCTTATGTTTGCCATCTTCCCAAATGACCGATTTTTCCGAAGAGTTCTTGGTAATAAGTTCCTTATGATCAGTCACACAGAAATATACACCCTGCCTTCTGCATCTGCTTTAACTGTGCATCTATTTATATGGGATGACGGAAACTTTCCCTAATAAATCTTACTATTTCCCCTGCTAAGGAACTGAGTGCTGACTAAATAGTTGATGACACGTGGGAGTTATTCCTACATTTTCCGCACACAGAAGACAAATCAACACAATGCTGACTTTGCCTGCTATAAACACCAACAGCTTAGGGACACGTCAGAAAGATGGGGAATGGGGGTGACGTGTAATGAATCCACAGTTCTAGACTTTCCAACCAGAGCCAGCCTGAGGCAATCAGAGCAAAAGCAGGATTTGAAGCTCCTAACCTCAGACGTTTTATTTCCATGAGCTAATTTTCAATCAAGAGAGTCTGACACTGCCAGATCTAGAATTCAACTACTTCAAACACTGAACTTTCCTCTTGTGTTTTGCATTGAGTTTTAAAAGCACTGGGTTGTTTAAAAGCTAATTACCTAAGTAATGATTTTCAAACCTTTTTGTGTAGGAAACAAAACAACCCAAAACAACTGATTCACACTGTCTTCCGTTGCCCTAAGCTCGACCCCTAGGGCCCTGTGCCCCAGCTGATGCAGAGTTCAAGGATCTGGTTTTTACCATTATACAGGTGTCAAGCACGCAGGGGAGAGACTCAGGGTAATAGGGGAAAGGAGGAGAGAGGATCACAGTCAGTCATCTTTTTTTGATGTCTTTTCGTTTCACAACTTCTTCCTTCCCATGCCTGATGGTGCGCTCCCTCGCCTTGTTTCAGAGCCAAAAGACAGGTCAACTTCATTGCTTCTTATCCAAGTTGGCAGAGGTTGTGGCAGCAGGGTGGTAACTCTGCCCGATGTTCTCAAGCTGCAGCTGGGACATGTCCAACGGCAAAGTCACTCAGTAAACAGTTCTCTATTTTCTCTTTTCCTTGAGTTGGCTGGAGTATCTCTAGGTCCTAGTATCACCCACTCTTTAATTCAAGACAAGCCTACAGACCAGAAACTTCACAGATCACCCTGTCTTAAACAATCTTTTACAAATATCATATACTAACGCATATATGTGGAATCTAGAAAAATGGTATAGATGACCTTATTTGCAAAGCAGCAATAGAGGCACAGACGTAGGTAACAAATATATAGATGCCAAGGGGGAGGGGTGATGGGAGGAATTGAACGATTAGGATTGACACATATACATATTGACACATATTGATATTACATATAAAACAGACGATGAGAACATACCATATAGCACAATGAACTGTACTTAATGCACTGGGGTGACCTGAATAGGAAGGAAGTCCAAAAGCGAGGGGATGCATGTATATGTATGGCCTGATTCATTTTGCTAGTAGAAACTAACGCAGCATTGTAAAGCAATTAAACTCCAATAAAAATTAATTTTAAAAGAAAAACAAAAAAGCAATCAAAAGCACCCCTAGCTTTTTGCTAGATACAAAATACTATCTACAAAATCACTGATATACTGCATTACCTCAATTTCAAGCTCTATAGACGTCTTTTTGATGTTTTTGGTTTTTCTATCTTTAGTAATATTCTTGTACATCACTCAGTTCAATATTCAAGAACCTTGTTAAATAGCTATTTTATGATTAGCTTTGACCTAGAGTAGAGCTGGATAGGAGAGATTAACAAATTTTAAAAGTTTACAAACTAATTGGACAGAAAAAAGTCAATATAAAACAATTAATAACTCAAGACAAAATATCTTTAAACACCAAAAGCAAGGGGTAAATATCAGAGACGTGGATTAGTTAGGGAAAGCTTTAAGAAAAATGTTGGACTGGAGCAGTTTTTAAGGAAGGGTGAAGTGTTGGAAGGGCTTCCTAGGTGGCGCTAGTGGTAAAGAACCCACTGGCCAATGAAGGAGACATAAGAGACTCAGCTGGTTCAATCCCTGGGTTGAGAAGATCCCCTGGAGGAGGGCATGGTAACCCACTCCAGTATTCTTGCCTGGAGAATCTCATGGACAGAGGAGCCTGACAGGCTATAGTCCATGGGGTCTCAAACAGTCGGACACTACTGTGCAGCAACTTAGCATGCACACACGCAGGAGGGGCTGGGAAGGGCTTTGTAGGTGTGACAAGATGGTCAAAACCTCAGAGACTGGTCTCAGCAGAGCAGATTGTGGGACTGTCAGAGACAGCCTAATGAAGCAACTCTGATACCGAGAAGACAGGTAAATAAACAAACAAAAGCAAGAGGCAGAGACTGATTAATAAATTAGCTAAGCATTACTTACCTTGCTACATACAGACTCCTAGAGATCAAAGGGACCTCATGAATCATGTCGCCCACCTTCTGCCTTCATTTTACAGATAAAGAACACTGGGGATTAGAGCAGTAAAGCGATTTCACCATATCAGGTAACAAATTGGTGTCAGAGCGGAAATTCAACTTCTGGGCTTCTGATATCCAACACATCACACTGCTTCAAACCATCACTCTGCTATGTACAGATGACTCAAGGTCAGCTGGGACCAGTGACATATCAACAGTAACAATATGATAAGTGCCAAAACAAAGAAATACAAAAGTGATAAGCTCATTTTGTACACAGATATTTAGAATATTTCTAAATTTTTCTTTTCTTGAATTGCAGTATGTATTGCATCATGTTTCATCTCCTCTGACTGACATTCAAAGTCTTCCGTAACATGCCCTGCCTGGCCTTTCTGACCTTATTTCCAAACCCTACACACTCTACAGCCTCCATTCCAGCAAACATAAGATAATTCACAGTCGCCATCTTTCACCAGGCTCATTCTCACCTCTGACCTATTGATCCTATCATTTCCCCCTTCTCTATGTTTTTTTCCCCTTTTCAACACTGACAGAAAACTCAGGTTTCATTGACCCAAAATCCTAAGATCTTCAGCTACCTCAAGTCTTCTCTACACTTCCATTTAATTCAATGCAATCCAATTCATTTCAATACAGTTTTATGAAGAACCTGCTGACCGCCAGGCACTTTTACTGGACACTCGTGATTCCAAAATTAGTAAGGCATTGTCTGCCCTCAAGGTGCTAAGAGTCTAGAAGGGGAAGGCAGGTATTAGAGCAAACCACTACCACCTAGAATCTTAACAACAGGTTGTTGTTGTTGTTGTCATTTAGTTGATAAAAAGAGAGCACAACAGAGGATGGAAAAGGAAGAGATCTTATGAAGAGACTGGTATCTGAGCTAAGTTAATGGATTAGTGGGAGTTTATCAGATCTAAATTGGAGGAAAGGACTATTCTAAGCAGAGAAGATAGGATATGGGAATCCATATTATTTGGTAACTTTCATTTTGTTTTGTTCATTAGGCCAGGTTTGGCTGTGGTACCAGGATTTGGTTTGCTTTTGAAGCTGTGTACAAATAGAAGAGAAAGGGAAGATAATGCAACAGAAGTAGTCAGGGGCTCCTTACTAGGTTACAGAGGCTGGACAGCATCCTGTAGATCATGAAGAGCTACTGAAGAAATTTTAAGTGGATATTTCAATGGAATGTGGGTCCCACCTTACATTGAAGCAATCAGGTAAAGCTAACTGAAGAACCGTTCCAGAGACAGACTTTGAGGAATGTGTAAAATTTCAGCAGGCTGAAATGGAAGTCATTACATCATTACTAGAAATAGCAAAGTGGCTATTTAAGTGTTATCTGGTTGCTCCAGGTATGTCAATTTTTTCTCCTGAGATGTGTTACCTAAATTCTTCAAGGACAGGGATTATTTTTCAAATGTCCTTTTAATAGCTTCAAGTAGCTAACATAGCTCTAGATACACAGTGGGCATCTGGTCAACTATCAATGACTTTTTGGGATATGGCAAAAAAAAAAAAAAAGGAAGAAAGAGAAAAGAAAATTTCTCATATTTGTTCATGGCAGGAGCTTGTTTTTATTCCTAAATCTGTTGCTAAGGATGAAAATGCATAAGGTTTTATAAATCCACATTTGAATAAAGATGGTGTGTATAATCGAAAGCTTATGGTTGTCTAATAAAGGACAGAAGATTCCAATTAAAGCCAAAATTCCATCTCTAAGCATCTTTTCTCACTGTGTGGGCATCCCAACTGCTAAGTTTGTTTAATAGATCAAATTAAATGGATGACTGCTTTTGAAGGGCATGTTGGGGACTTGGGACTTAGCTTTGCTTTGGTGCATGTTTCCCTAAGCTCCCTACTGACAGGAGTATTCAGTCTTGTTATCAGAAAGTCAAACCTCTTTCAGATACTGGGGAGAGTGATAATATGATATAAATGCTTCATGAAAGACTATATATTCAGGTTATTAATTTTTTTCTTAAGAAGAAACAAAGGGTATTCACTTGGTTTTACCAATTCACTTTCACTGCTCCAAAGCTGATCAAACTCTGAAAAATTCCCTGCCAAAAAAATTTTAAGTGCAAAGTAATTTTTGTTCCATAAAGATAAATGACTTTTTATGTGTTCAACAGCGCTCATATTGCATTACATATGTTATTTTTAACTCGTAAGTGGTGAAATGCTGTCATGCAGAGATGATATTCAATATAGTTAACAATGGTACAGCATGTACACCAGCCATTCAGAATGGACCCCTGAGCTATCTGGATGGATGCCAGCTGGTTCATCCAACCTGCACATACAGGCTACATCTCAGCTCTGCTGTAGTGGACTGTTAAGCTGCTTTTGTCCATACATTTCCCATCTGGTAATAGCCACATGTTTTCCTTTGGAGAAGTGCCCTACCCTATCCCAAGTAGCTCTTGAAGGAAATGACCATCATGTGACACCATCTTTCCATGGCTACAAGGCTCGAACATGTGATCCATATTTAGCCAGTCAAAGCAGTCCATTCTTTCACCACAATAACTGATTGAGAAATGGGTACATGACTCCAAGCATAGTCCTCCCCATTAACTTTTCCTCTAGAGTTGATTGAGATTTCTCCTACTTCGAAGATTGCTAAACTTGAAGAATGAGAACCCAAGGCAGCCGGAGGCCATGTTGCCTTCATAGAGAAATCCTACTGAAGAATGAAGCCAAAAAGAAATAAGTAAACTTGAGAGATAAAGACACAGAGTCCTGACAACATTGTTTGAACCTCTGGAAACAGCCATGCCCTATAGCTAGATACAATCTGCTGGACTTCCCATTTATTCAAAGAAATATCTTCTTTCTTCCTTCCTCTCTTGCTTTTTTCTTAAACTAATTTGAGTTGACTTTCTGACCCTTATATTCAAATAGAACTGATTAATAATTATGCCCACATAACATAATTCTATATAGTTTCCATTACACAATGCTGATGAAATCTTGGACTTAATTGAAAACTCTGCTTTTCATTAGATTGTTCTAAGGCTCCAAACCAATACATTACGCAACTAGAAGCCATCATGGGTCCTTAATAAGGGGAATAACAAAATAAAGATGGTGTTCTAGAAAAGTTTGCCTGACAAGAGATGTGTGGAAATAATCAAAACAACACATGTTCATACATGTATTCAGGAATATATATATCCATATATATGTTTATGTGCTTAGTCACACAGTTGTGTCCAACTCTTTGCAACCCCATGGACTGCAGCCCACCAGGCTCCTCTGTCCATGGGACTTTTCAGGCAAGAATATTGGAATAGGTTGCCATTTTCCCCTTCAAGGGATCTTCCTGAGCCAGGGATTAATCCTCATCTCTTGCATCTCCAACATTGCAGGCAGTGTGTGCTGAGCCTCAGGGAAGCCCATATATGTTTATATGGTCTCCTTAATTTTCAGAGGTGCCAGATACCACTTCTTTTGGTGTTAAAACAACTGAAAAGAATTACTATTGCCTATACCTTAAGAAGTTTGAAAATTATTGTATATATTCTGCCTTTAACTATTTAGAACACTAAATCATGGATTTACATTATCCATTTATCTGATAAGCATACAACAGAAAATTGTTATGTGCAAGTAACTGTTAGAGGCTCTATGGATAAAAAGATGAAGTAGACAATTTCTCTGCCCTCCAAGAATTCACATTCTGGTGAGAGAAGCAGAACTGTAAACATGTAAACAGTGTTAAGAGTTGGCAGGACTAGAAGCCTTCCTTTCACAGGAGGTCTCTTTCTCAGGGCACTTTTAGCCTAGAGCTGGACGCAATGAACAGGGTAGGTGCACACATCTCCATAAAAGCAGCTCCTAAGTATTCCAGGCGAAGGTGCTCAGGGAATCAAGTAGTCCTGGATTTTCTGGCATTTCAGGTACAACTCACAACTGTTTTGTCTTTTTTATGTAAAGAACTTTCTCAAGGGAAAAATAAAGAATTAACTATCCCATGGTTGATGAACGTAGTCTTAATTCCTTTTACAAGGCCAGATATAATTTTACAAGGCCAGATATAATCTTCAGGAAGCTACTTTTTTGTGGTTCATATTCCAAATTGTAAATTAAATTTAAGTTTTTAAGTTTAATTATGAATAAAATTCTTGAGAGCACAGAGAGGGGACGCTCTAAATTTACACTTTCAGTCATTGTGAAGTCCCTGTTTATTTGGAGCCACTCCTTCCTTAAATAAGTACAGCAGCTAGGTCTTCAGAGTGGATTTTGTTACAAGAAATTCCTGCAGGCTGCCTCATTTTCCTGTTCTTCACTGGAATTTCACAATAACTTAACCCATAGCTGGAATTCACTTACAAATTCTTAAGAGCTAGAGGCTAAGATGATACTGACAACAATTTCATTCACCTTATTTTCTTATCCTAGTTCCTGCATCTTTCTGTGTTGTTTGTCTTCAGTGGATTACTGGTGTGTTTGAAAAAGAGAAAAAAAAAAGCCCTTTCATTCCTTTTTCCTTCCTATTCTAACTGGCTTTTTAATTAAATGTAGTCTAAAACAGTCTTTTTTTTTTTTTTGCTCCCAAGGTAACTTGTAAAAAGGGGAAAATAAAATATTTTTGTGTCAGATTATTTATTATAAGGGATTTAGAGCTCAACTTCTAAATTAAATCATCTGGGGACTAGAAAACTCTTTGAAATTTATCTAGTCTAATTACTCATTCTACAGATATTCAGACAGGGTAAATTACTTGCCCAATTGACAGAGTTAGTAGGGGACAAAGCCAAAACTACAGGCCAGGTCTCAGCAAAGTTTTCAGTATTGCTGATAAAAGGGGCCAGTTTATTTCTCATAATAGTTATCACAAATCTTCACCAGTGTTTTCCAAAACCTTAAACTACTACTCTCACCCCATCAATCTAGCCCTTACTTCGTAGAAAATTAAAAGCCAACAAGCATGACTCCAGTTCTGCTTTTAACTTCACATCTCATCTCAAAGTAACATCATCTTTACTGTTTCAAGGGTAATTCTGCCATTTGTTATCTGCATCATATTGAGTTTCATCTCCTTTGAGACTTTTTTTCTGTTAATTATTTTTTCTCCTGTGTATGAGAACCCTATTTCCATTATCCCCTTCTTTTTAGTACAAAAATATCCTCAGGGACATGTATTTACAGTGACTTTATGTCCCATTCCAGAAACATTTTTTTTTTCTTTTCATCATAACCAAGCTTATTTTAAGAAAGGTCTCCTCTCACTGTTTCTACAATCTTGCCTCCTATTCACTCCTTTACTTTCAAAATTATGACTACTGACACTATCGTTCAACTGAAAATATTTGGGCAAAGACCATCAGGGCCTTTTAAGGACATTTCAATTTCCTCCTTTTAAGCACTCTCTTCTCTTGGGCTTCCTTATTCTACTCTTAACTTTGGGTTTCCAAGTTTTTTCTCTTTCCCTTCATTCATTCCCTAATTACTCTTGTATCTCAAGGTTCTGTTTCTCAGCAGTCTTTCTTTCTCATTCTGTACTCTCTCTCTGGAGAAGTCTCACTTAAACCCATGGCTCAGCTCTCATCCACGAATTTGTATAATGTACAGAAAACTTTTAAAGAAAAAAATTCTCTTAAGTTTTCAGTGTTGACTGAAATTATTTACAATACTCACTCACTAAAATACAAAACTAAATATAAATCCCTTATGTTTATAGTTCTGACACAAGTATACAACCAAGCACTTTATAAAATGAATTCAAATTAAACTAAAATGTAAAAAAATTCATAAAATAAACATTAATATGTGGATGGTTGTATTTTCTTGAAATCTACTACCAACTCAATATGTGAAAATGGGGCTGGTTCCTAAAGCATAGGGTTCTTTTTAATTTAAACAGAACTGTTTATCATATGATGATTCAGGTCTCCCACAACTTTTCTCTGTTTAAACTACTATGAAACCTTCATTCATATGGACAAGCACACGATGACACCAATTCATCTTCACCTGACCTGTTGCATCATTTACATAGTAAGCCTAGCTCTGTGATACTTGGCATCAGCAAGATTATAAACATAAATACAAATGCAGACACTGAAGTTAAGTTGGTAACACTTCTTACAAGATGGTCATCCAGGTGATCCAGATTTGTTGAAATGAAAACATGAATCTAAAAGTGATTTAGTGAACACACAGACCCCTGAGACTATATTTGACGGATTCCAGGAATCCAGGAACTCTAATTTTGTGAATCTCAGTTTTGTATCTATAGCCCCAAACCCTCTCTTGGGCCTCTGCCCTGTATTTCCAACTGCCTAATAAAAATGTCTCTACCTACATGCATTGTTATCATTCCCCACGCACACACCTACCTTAACCTGTATTCCCAATCTTAGTTACTGACATCATCATCTACCCAGTTGTGTAAGCCAAAAACATAAGTCTCATACTAGATTCCTTCCTCTGCTTCCCCTCCTACATGCAAGACTTATTGATTCTACTTCTTAAACTTCTTTCAAATCAATGGTCATTTTTCTCATCTAGGAATTCTACTCAAAAACTATTCCAAGGAAATAATCTATATATTAATAAAACAAATAAAGAATAAAGATGTTCACCTCACTATTATACTTAATAAAGAAAAAACTAAAACAACAAAACCATTTAAGAGCAGGGGAAAGATTAAGACAAATACAGTACAGATTATCCTCACTCAGAAGCAATGTAAGATTATAGTTTTGGCAGACTAGCTATCAAAAAAATTTTAAATGCTTAGTGGAAAACATCATTAAAATGCTGGTTAAATATTATTTTTAAAAATGCAGATGCATGGCTGATTAACCAAGAATGCAAAAGAGATCCTCAGAAGCCAAAATAAACAGCAGTGGGGAAGGGATCATGAAGCCAGAGAGATTCAAGATCCAAAGTCAGGTTTTACCTGTGGTCTCTGTCAACCTTTGGTACTCTAGAGCTTTAGTTTTAAAAGACAATGAGCATGGCAGACAAGAGACAATGTGGGCCCAAGGAAGGTAGGCTATTTATTGGACTTTGCATAAAGCAAGGAGTCCCCAAAAGGCAATATCCTCGGTGAGCAAGCTAAAAAACAATTCATCCGACAGAGGAAAATGTTAAAGAAAATTTTCTGTCTCAGTCTTGGCTATAAATGGAGGCAAAAAATAAGTCATTCTTGACTATTCAAGACTATAAGTCCACCCTCAAATGGTTTTGGTGACAGAATTTATAGAATCGGAATAGTCCTCAAAACACAAGGAGACATTTTCATTCAAATCAGTCCTAGGTTGGCAGTGCCCCCAGACATTTAGCAAAAGGTAAAACAAATCTCTCTCAAGAAATTCAACTTCAATTTAAACTTCAAAAAAATTAATTAAACCACTAATAAAATTTCAAGGAACATAAACCCATACTACAATCTGATGAGACATGAAAAGTAGGTTACTGTGAATACCATCAGAGAAAATTTCAGGATAAGACTCACAAAAAACATCAGTTATAAGAATTATTAGTGTGGAATATAAAATATAAAATAAACACATTTAATGAAATAGAAGAAAATATAGCCAAAGAATGAGCCTATAAAAGAAAGTATCTGAATAGAGTATTAGAACAGAGCCACAGTCACTTCGTTCCACCCTACATCGTCCTTATAGGTGCTTCTCTGGATGTCTCCCCTCAGTTATGGGTCCTACGCGGCAAAAACCATCTGATTTTCCCAGGGCCCCAGCACTCAGACAAGCTTGGCATGCAGCGGCCTCAATAAAATATTCCTCTATTGAGTCTGCCAAAATTATTTGATAGGGGAAAGAACAACCTTTTCAGTGAACAGATAGTCACATGCAAAACAATGAAGTTGGACTCTTACAGTACACAGAAAAATTAACTCAGGGTGGGTCAAAGACCCAAATGCAAGAACTAAAATATAAAACTCTTAGAAGAAAACATATTTAAAAGAAAAGTTTTAGGAGTAAAACTTCACATACTTGGACAATGGATTCTTACATTAGCCACCAAAAGTATAAACAACAACAAAAAATTAATAAATTTGACTTTATCGAAATTAAGAACTCCTATACACCAAAGGATATTATTTAAAAAAAGACAACCTCAAAATGAAAAACAAACTATTTGCAAAGTATATCTGATAAGCATCTAGTGTCCCAAATATATAAAAACTCTAATAACTTGACAACAAAAAGACAAACAACCAAATTAAAAAACAGACAAAGGACTTGAATGCACATTTTTCCTAAGAAGAATATACAAATGGTAAGCAAGCAAATGAAAAACTACTCTGCATCACTAGTCACTAGAGAAATCAATATCAAAACCACAATGAGATATCACTTCACAACCACTGCTGCTACTGCTAAGTCGCTTCAGTCATGTTCGACTCTGTGCGACCCCATAGACAGCAGCCCACCAGGCTCCCCCGTCCCTGGGATTCTCCAGGCAAGAACACTAGAGTGGGTTGCCATTTCCTTCTCCAATGCATGAAAGTGAAAAGTGAAAGTGAAGTCGCTCAGTCGTGTCTGACTCTTAGCGACCCCATGGACTGTAGCCCACCAGGCTCCTCTGTCAATGGGATTTTCCAGGCAAGAGTACTGGAGTGGGGTGCCATTGCCTTCTCCGTCACACCCACTAGGACAACTGTAATAATAAAACAAAAACAATATAACTGTTGGTAACAATGTGGAGAAACTGGAACCACTATACGTTGCTAGTGGGAACATAAAATGATGAACCTACTGTGGAAGAAGTTTGGTAATTCCAAGCACAGTTAAACAAACAATTGCCACATGACCCAGCAATTCCATCCTAGTTATATACCCAAAAGAATTGAAAATAAGGACTCAAACAGAGACTTGTATGCTGGTGGCAACACTCATTGCAGCATTATTCACAATAGTCAAAAAGTAGAAACAGTCCAAAGTCCATCAACACATGGATGGATAAACAACATGTGATATATATACATAAGTATATCACATACAAATATTTAAAAATATATGTATATAATTATATATATAATAGAATATTACTTAACCATAAAAAGGAATGAAGTACTGATAACTGCTGTAATATGGTTGAACTTCAAAAACATTATGCTAAGTGAAAGAAGCCAGACACAAAAAGTCACATATGCCAGTAGTATGAAAAGTCTATAACAGATAAATTCTTATAGACAGAAAGTGAGTTGTGGTTGCCAGGGACTGGTGGGAGGGTAGAATGAGGAATGACTGCTCGATGTATACAGGGTTTTCTTTTGGGGTGATGAAAATGTTTCGGAACTAGTGGTAAAGAATCTGCCAATGAAGGAGACATAAGAGACCTGGGTTTGATCTCTTTGAAAAGAAGATCCCCTGGAGGAGAGCATGACAACCCACTCCAGTATTCTTGCCTGGAGAATCCCATAGACAGAGGAGCCTGGTGGGCTATAGAACATGGGGTCACAAAGAGTCAGACACGACTGTAGTGACTTTGCACACAAACACACAACCATCATCATCACAATTCATTCCTGGACTATGAATTTCCTGCCTGATCTATTACCACTCAACAGCTAGAAAAAAACAACTAGGCAATTCCATCAGCAATGAAGAAAATGAAAATGACTGTTAGGGTGGCATCCAATATGATACCAACAACCATTTAAAATTGTATGTATATAGCATGATTTAATTAAGAAATCCATGTAGGAAGCAACCTAGATGTCCATCAACAGATGAATGGATACAGAAATTGTGGTACATGTATACAATGGAATATTACTCAGCTATAAAAAAGGAACACATTCTAGTCAGTCCAAAAGAGGTGGATGAACCTAGAGCCTATTATAGAGATTGAAGTAAGTCAGAAAGAGAAAGACAAATATTGTATATTAACACATGCATATGGAATGTAGAAAGATGGTAGTGATGAACCTATTTGCAGGGCAGCAATGGAGACACAGACACAGAGAACAGACTTGTGGACATGGTAAGGGAAGGAGAGGGTGGGACAAATGGAGAGAATAGTGTGGAAACACGTACATGACTGTATGTAAAATAGATAGCCACCGGGAATTTGCCATGTGACATAAAGGGCTCACCCAGTGCTCTGTGACAACCTAGGGGGGTGGGATAGGGTGGGGGATGGGAGTAAGTTCAGAAGGGAGGGGACATGTGTAATACCTGTGGCTGATTCATGTTGGTGTAGGCAGAAACCAACACAATGTTGTGGGGGCAATTATCTTCTAATTAAAAAAAAAACATGTGGAAGGCAATTAGTGTTGTTGCTAATTTTACATTGTTATACAGAAGGCTGCAATGAACACACCTGTAGCTCTTTCATATTCCTTAATTTTTCCTTAAGATAATTCTTAGAAGTAGAGTTTTTGCATCACAGCAAACTTGTAATATTAAAAAAAAAAAGCATATTACCAAAGTATCCTCCAAAATGTTAAAGCAAATATATGCTCTCACCAGGAAAGTATGAGAGAACTTATTTTTCACACTCTTAAAAACATTAATTAGTTTATCCCTGTTTTAAATATTTGAAAATATAATTTAAAATTGTATAACTTCTTTTAAAGTTTAGTTTTTAAATTACAAGAGCAAAAGCTGCTTTTTAGCAAAAATTTAACTGTTCAAACGTGTAAGAAGTAAACATCCTTCCTACCCCACCCCCACTGCCACTGTCTTATTCCCCAGTGGTAATCATTGTTAACAACCTTTTATTTCCACAACTGCAGGGCTTTTATCTTGTTCTTTCCTGAATTCCTGGTTAATGGCCCAGTTCCTGGTATATACTGCCTTTAATACATATTTATTTGTAAAAATGGCATCATACCTGACATTAGTTTCTGAAACGTGAGCTTTTCTTCCAATGAATTGTACATATCTTTCTATTCTTTGTATATATAGATCTGCTTCATTTTTAAAAAATATGAATGGTATTCTATTGTACCAGTGAAACATAATTTATCAGTCTCCTACTTAGATTATCCCAGTTTTTCACTATTTTAAGCTCCAGTGAAATGAGTCTCCTTGGAAGTATATCTTTGTTTTGTAGTGCAAATATTTCTGAGGGATAAAGTCCTATAACAAATTCAAGGTCACAAAATATGTGCCAAAATGCTCTCCAATCAAAAGATTGTACCAATTTACATTCTCTTCACATGTAAATGTTTTCCTATTCTCAAGCCAGCATTTGATATCCTAAATATTTTTACCGTTGCCATGCCAAGATGTTAAAATTCTATCTCGCTATTTGAATTTTAAGCATAACCCCTTGGGCAGTGTTTAACAGTTTCTTATAATCACTGGCCATTTGTATTTCATCTGTATGTTGCCCTTTATATCCTCTGCCTATTTTCCTATTATCTTTTTTGTCTTTTTCTCATTTATCTGAAGGAATTATTGATATATCATAGGTAGTTAGCTTTTCTCCTACTAAATATGTTGAAACATTTCTCCACAGTTTGTTATTTGTTCCTTAACACTGTTTATGGTATATTTTTTACCATATGAAAATTTCAAAATAAAAAATGTCTTTTTCTGTAGAGTACTTTATTTGGAGACTTACTTAACTGCTATAACTTATAACATTTTTGCTATCGTATGGCAAGCCCATTCTCAACACTCTTTTTTTTATGCCTTCACTTTTTGCATTTCCTATTTAATTTACCAGATTTTAATGAAAATTGCTTCTCCTCCTTTTCAAAATGTTGTGAATGGACTACCATGTCAAATCACCTTTCCTTTCTTTCTGCAGTAGTTTATCTCCTTAAATTCTCAAAGTTTTTCTCTTTTCACTGTTCCCACAATCATGGCCTTAGTTCAGGCCTCACCACTTATGAACTGAATTACTGCAATAACCTCACATCACGTTTCCAAATCTCCAATCTGACCTTCATTCAATCCGTTCTCCACATTGTGATCAGAGATATTTTTCTTAAAAAAATTTTTTGATTATGTGACTACATATTTGAAACACTTCAGAGTGGTGTTTGGATCTTCTAATTTATCATGGCAATGTCTACCTATTACTTTGGTCTCCTCTCTGTCCATTTTTCTACAGTTTCTTGCTAATTATCTTTCCAATCCTTTCCTTCTGTTTAGAAGCTTCTCTTTTGGTTTATCATCTAGTCATCTCTTTCTCCCCTAAAAACTCAGCTCAACATTTGCCTATTTCAGAAATAACCATTTGTGATGCCACAGTATCTAGTATATATGTTGTGACAGCACCTGTCAAACCATTCTGCATAGGAATGTTCATAGAAATTTGGTTCACAATAACAAAAACCCTAAATAACCTAAAAATCCACCAGTAATAAAATTGATAAATAAGTTATAGTTTACCCATGCACTAGAATGCTAAACATCAATAAATAAACAATAAATTACCAACCTGTGAAACAAAATGGATGAAACTTTACAGACATAATGCAAAATGGAGAAAAACAGACACAAAAGAGCATTCCATCAGCCATACTAGAAAACTTAATGAATCACAGGCATTAGGTAGAGTACACTGGGGATCATGCTTCTAAAGTAGGGGATGGTTGGCTACAAATTAAGCCTTACTTCAATCCTGCCTAACAAATCTTAAAACCAAGACCAGAAAGGATCAAACTATTTCGCACTGACTTTGTGTCCAAGGACAAAATACAAGAATATTTATAGTAATACAAAAACATCCAGAATCCAACAAAGTTAAATTCCCAATGACCAGGCTCCAATCAAAACTTGTCAGACATGCAAAACAGCAGAGAGAAAAATATGGTTCATAATGATGAAAAATCCAATCCATAGAAACCAACCAAGAGTTAATGCTCAAAATTCTCCAAGCCAGGCTTCAACATTACATGAACCATGAACTTCCAGATGTTCAAGGTGGATTTAGAAAAGGCAGAGGAACCAGAGATCAAATTGCCAACATCCGTTGGATCATGGGAAAAGCAAGTGAGTTCCAGAAAAACATCTACTTCTGCTTTATTGAGTACGCCAAAGCCTTTGACTGTGTGGATCACAATAATCTGTGGAAAATTCTTGAAGAGGGGAATACCAGACCACCTGACCTGCCTCTTGAGAAATCTGTATGCAGATCAGGAAGCAACAGTTAGAACTGGACATGGAATAACAAATTGTTGTTCCATAGGAAAACATGGAACAACTGGTTCCAAATTGGGAATGGAGTATGTCAAGGCTGTATATTGTCACCCTGCTTATTTAACTTATATGCAGAGAACACCATGAGAAACGCTCGGCTGGATGAAGCTGGAATCAAGATTGCCAAGAGAAACATCAATAACCTCGGATATGCAGATGACACCACCCTTATGGCAGAAAGTGAAGAAGAACTAAAGAGCCTCTTGATGAAAGTGAAAGAGGAGAGTGAAAAAGTTGACTTAAAATTCAACATTCAGAAAACTAAGATCTGGTCCCATCACTTCATGGCAAAGAGATAGGAAACAACAGAAACAGTGAGAGACTTTTTTTTTTTTTGGCTCTAAAATCACTGCAGATGATGACTGCAGCCATGAAATTAAAAGACGCTTGCTCCTTGGAAGAATAGTTATGACCAGCCTAAACAGCATATTAAAAAGCAGAGAAATTACTTTGCCAACAAAGGTCCATCTAGTCAAGGCTGTGGTTTTTCCAGTAGTCATGTATGGATGTGAGAGTTGGAGTATAAAGAAAGCTGAGCGCTTAAGAATTGATACTTTTGAACTGTGGTGTTGGAGAAAACTCTTGAGAGTCCCTGGGACTGCAAGGAGATTCAACCAGTGCATCCTAAAGGAAATAAGTCCTGAATATTCATTGGAAGGACTGATGCTGAGGCTGAAACTCCAATACTATAGCCACCTGATGCAAAGAGTTGACTCATTTGAAAAGACCCTGATGCTGGGAAAGATTGAAGGCAGGAGAAGGGGATGACAGAGAATGAGATGGTTGGATGGCATCACAGACTCAATGGACATGAGTTTGAGTAAACTCCAGGAGTTGGTGATGGACAGGGAGGCCTGGCAGTCCATGGGGTCACAAAGAGTCAGACATGACTGAGCGACTGAACTGAACTGAAGTGAGAATTAAAAGAGATGAAAGCATTAGTAGACAAATACATTAAAATGGTATGCCACATGTTCCATTTTCAGTAAAAATATGGAAGATATGAAAAAGATCTACTGAAACTCTTAGAGAAGAAAATTAGAATGAGTAAAATGAAAACCATCGAATTATATTAACAGCAGATTTGACATGGTAGAAGAAAAAATAATGAGCTTGAGCATTTAGCAGTAGAAACGACCCAAAACTAAATATTAAAAGATTAACTCTGAAAGTGAACAGAGCATAAGTCATAAAGAATAACTCCAAGTGTCTAATATATGTGTAACCGGAGTCCTAAAAAGAGAGGAAACAGAGGGAGACAGGAACATATCGGAAGAAATAAAAGTCTAAAAGTTTTCAAACATGATGAAAATTATAAACCCACACATCAAGAAGCCTAACTACTTCCAGAATAAGAAACTTGAGAAAAACTACACCAAGGCATATCATAATCAAATTGCTCAAAAACAGGGAAAAAGAGAAAATAAAAAGTAGCCAAGTGGAAAAAAGAAACACATTATGTAGAAAGAAATACAGACATGGACAACAGCAGGGTTTTGTTTTTTCTTTTTTCCCCCAAGCACAATGCAATAGAAAAGACAGTGATGCAACACTGTTAAAGCAGTAAAAGGAAACACTGTCAACCTAGAATTCTATACCTAACAAAAACATTTCTCAAAAACAAAGCTATGGACTTCCCTATTGGTCCAGTTATTAAGAAACCACCCGCCCATGCAGGACACAGGGGTTTAATCGTGGTCCAGGAAGATCCCACATTGTTGTTGTTATTGTTCAGTCACTAAGTTGTGTCCAGTTCTTTGCTACCTCATGGAGCACAGCATGCCAGGACTCTCAAGAGTCTTCTCCAGCACCACAATTCAAAGGCATCACTTCTTCAGCACTCAGCCTTCCCTGATAGCTCCGTTGGTGAAGAATCTGCCTGCAATGTAGAAGACTCCGGTTCAATTCCTGAGTCGGGAAGATCCGCCGGAGAAGGGATAGGCTACCCACTCCAGTATCCTTGGGCTTCTCTTGTGACTCAGCTGGTAAAGAACCTGCCTGCAATGTGGGAGACCTGGGTTTGATCCCTGGGTTGGGAAGATCCCTTGGAGAAGGGAAAGGCTACCCACTCCAGTACTCTGGCCTGGAGAATTCCATGGACTGTATAGTCCATGGGGTCACAAAAAGTCGGTTACAACTGACTGATTTTCACTTTCACTTTTAAGCCTTCTTTATGATCCAACTCTCACATCTGTACATGACTACTGACAAAACCATACTTTTGACTATATGGACCTTTGTCAGCAAAGTGATGTCTTTAGTTTTTAATATGCTCTCTAGGTTTGTCATAGCTTTCCTTCTAAGGAGCAAGCATCTTTTAATTTCATGGCTGCAGTGATTTTGGAGCCCAAGAAAATAAAATCTGTCATTGCTTCCCCTGTTTCCCACTCTATTTAACATGAAGTGATGGGATTGGATCCCATGATCTTATTTTTTTTAATGCTGAGCTTCAAGTCAGTTTTTTTCACTCTCCTCAAACCAAAAGGTACTTTATTTCCACTTCACTTTCTGCCATTAGAGTGGTATCTTCTGTATATCTGAGATTGTTGATATTTCTCCCTGCAATCTTGATTCCAGCTTGTGATTCATCTGGTCTGGCATTTTGCATGATACATTCTGCATACAAGTTAAATAATCAGGGTGACAATACACAGCCTTATCATACTCTTTTCCCAATTTGGAACTAGTCAGTTGTTCCATGGCTGATTCTAACTGTTGCTTTTTGATCTGCATACAGGTGTCTTAGGAGCCAGATAGGGTGGTCTTGTAGATCCATCTCTTTAAGAATCTTCCATAGTTTGTTATGATCCACACAGTCAAAGGCTTTAGCATAGTCAATTAAGCAGAAGTAGATGTTTTTCTGGAACTCCTTTGTTTTCTCCATGATCCAACAAATGTTGGCAATTTGACCTCTGGTTCCTCTGCCTCTTCAAAGCCCAGATTTACTATGGTACACATATACAAAGGAATACTACTCAGCCATAAAAAGGAATGCATTTGAGTCAGTTCTAATCAGGTGGACGAACCTAGAGCTTATTATACAGAGTGAAGTAAGTCAGAAAGAGAAATATAAATATCGTGTACCGACACATATATATGGGATCTAAAAAGATGGTACTGATGAATTTATTTTCAGGGCAGCAGGAGAAACAGACATATAGAACAGACCTACGGACATGGGGAGAGGGGAGGAGGTTGAGGGTGAGATATAAAGAGAGTAACATGGAAATTTACAATAGCATATGTAAAATAGACAGCAACGGGAATTTGCTATGTGACTCCGGGACCTCAAACAGGGTCTCTGTGACAATTTGGAAGGGTGGGATGGGGAGGGAGATGGGAGAGAGGTTTGGGAGGGAAGGGACATGAGTGTACTTATGGCCGATTCTTGTTGTATGACAGAAAACCACAAAATACTGGAAAGCAATTATCCTTCAATTAAAAAAAAAACAAACAAACCCAGCTTTACACCTGCGAATTCTTGGTTCACGTACTGCTGAAGCCTAGCTTGAAGGATTTTGAACATAACCTTGTTTTATGTGAAATGAACGCAGCTGTACGGTAGCTTTAACATTCTTTGGCATTGCTCTTCTTTGGGATTGGAATGAAAACTGACTTTTTCCAGGCCTTAGTTGCCATGAAGTCTGTACCCCACAACAGCTGAGCACATGCTCTAGAGCTGGCGAGCCTCAACTACTGAAACTCACACACTTCAGAGCCCATGCTCCAAAGCAACAGAAGCCACTGCAATAAGAAACCCTCACACTGCAATGTCACAACCCCACTCACTGCAACCAGAGGAAGCACACGCATAGCAACAAAGACCCAGCAGATGCAAAAGTAAAGAAATATTTTTTAATGGAAGAAAAGTTAAATACAGACTTTTTCAGATGTACAAAACGTGAAAACGTTCTTTATGAGTAGACCTGCACTAATGGAGATTCTTAAAGCAGAAGAAAAATAATACCAAATGGAAATAGATATCTACACAAGGAAATGCAGAGCAATGAAAATCATAATCCTTGGATAAATATGAACAAATTTAAAATTTAAATCCCTCTAAAAGATTAAACAAAAATAATAACAATATATTGTGGGATTTGTAATATATGTAATAGTATGGAAACAATATTAATATACACAGGCTCTTAATATCCCTTAAAAGTAACTGAAAGAATTTTAAATGTATACTATAAACCCTAAGTATTTTATAATAATATCCCTTATAAATCGCTTAAATGTATAATATCCCTTAAAAGTAACTGAAAGAATTTTAAATGTATACTATAAATCCTAAGTATCAAAAAATGCAAAAAGAGTTTCAGCCTAAAATAATACTAAATGTAAATGGTCTAAACACACCCAATCAAAAGACAGAAATGTCAGACTGGGTAAAAAAGCAAGATAATTATATACTGTCTATAAGAAATATACTTCAAAGACAAAACATCAATACATTAAAAGTAAAAAAGCAGAAAATATATACCAGCAAAATAGATTACAGAGCAAAGAATGTTACCAGAGATTTTACAAGGTCATTATTTTTAAATGATGAGTCAATTAATCAGGAGAATTTAACAATCTAAAGACATTTATTCACCTAAGAAGAGAGTTATAAAATATATGAAGCAAAAATTAATAGAATTACAAGGAGAAATAGAAAGTCCACATGACTTCAATAACACTTTTTCAATAATTAATAGTACAAGCAGACAGAAAATCAGTAACAAAATAGTAGAAAATCAGTAACACTATCAACTAGATTGACCTAATGAACGACATATGTAGAAAACTCCATCCAACAACAGAAGAATACACATTCTTTTCAAGTGCATACATAATATTTTACCAAGGTAGGCCATATTCTCTCATAAAACATGTTCCAGTAAATAAAACAATATTCAAGTAATATATAGTAGTAGATATGAGTATATACATAAATGAGATAATGGAGAAATTAAATTAGAAATCAATAAATGAAGATCTCTGGAATATCTCCAAATATTTGGATACAAAATAAAACACATACAAGTAACATACGGATTAAAGCAATAATTCCAAGAAAAATACAAATCATTATATACTGAAATAAAGTAAAAACAAACATATAAAGCTTTGTAATCTTTACTAAGGCAGCACTTGGGAGAAATTCATAGCACTAAAGCTATCAGAAAAGAAGAAAGATCTCAAAATGATGATTTCAGCTTCTATCTCAAGAAACTAGAAAAATGGTCAAGTTAAACTCAAAATAAGCAAAGAAAAGATATAAAGATAAAAGCAGAAATCAAAGAAATAAAAACCTGAGAAATCACAGACAAAATCAGTGAAACTAAGAGCTAGTGCACTGAAAAGATTAACAAAATTGATAAATCTCTAACGTGATCAGGAAAAAAAAGAGAAAACATAAGTTATCAATATCAGGAATTGATAAGGACATCAGTATAGATTCCACAGATACCAAAGGGGCAATAAGAGAATATTATGAATAACTTAAACCAACAAATTTGACAATTCAAATGAAATAGACAAAGCCATGAAAGATACAAGCTACCAAGGCTCACTCAGGAAGAAGTAGATAACCTAAACATAAGATTACTTACTAAAGAAATTGTTTTTGGTTAAATTCTTCCCATAAATTTTCCCTTCCAGATCTAAATGGCTTACTGATGAGTTCCACAGAGCATTTAAGGAAGAAATAACACTAATTCTATACAAACTCTTCCCAAAAAATTAAAGAAGAGGAAAACTTTGCAACTTATTCTGAGTCCCACCAGACAAAGACATTATGAAAAAAGAAAATTACAAATCAATATTCTTCATGAACAGAGATGCAAAATTCTACATAAAATTAAGCAAATTGACTCCAACCATTTGTAAAAAGGATAAAACATTATGACCAAGTTGGGTTTACCTTAGAAATACAAGGTTGATTTATATTTAAAAATCAAATGATATAATTCACTATATTAACATAATCTTAAAAGGAAACCATCTGATCATCTCAACAGACAAAGAAAATGCCTTTGAAAAAAATCCAACATCAAGTCCTAATAAATACCCTCAGCAAACTACGAATAAAAGAGAACTTCATCAACCTATAAAGGGCATTTACAAAAAAAACCTATGTTAGCATCAAACTTAAAAGTAAAAACAGAATCCTTTCCCTTAAGATTGGGAAGAAGACAAGGATGAATGCTCTCACCATCTCTACTAAACATTTTATTGGGGGGTTTAGCCAATGCAGTAAGAAAAAGACACTAACGCCACCCAAATTGGAAAGGAATAATTAAAACCCATTATTTGTATGACATGACTGTCTATGTAGAAAACCTCAAGGAAAAAAAGATACTAAAACCAATAAGTAAGTTTGTGATTAGCAAACCTTTAGGATACAAGATCAATATATAAAAATCTATCATATTTTTATATACTAGCAATGAACAATTGGAAAAATAATAAAATAACATTATAATAGCATAAAAATATGAAATATCTAGGGATAACTCTGACAAAAGATAGGAGAGATTCATACACTAGAAACTTCAAAACATTGCTAAGCCTAATTAAAGAAAATATGAGGGCTTCCCCAGTGCCCCAGTGGTTATGAATCCAACTGCCAATGCAGGGGCCACAGGTTCCATCCCTGATCTAGGAAGATTCCACATGCCGAGGGGCAACTAAGCCTGTGTGCCACAACTATTGAGCCTGTGCTCTAGAGCCCGTGAGCCCCGACTACTGAGCCTGCGTGCTCCCACTACTGGAGCCCACAACAAGAGAAGCCACTACAACGAGAAGGCCCTGCAAGGAGAAGCCCAAGCTCTACAACGAAGAGACCCTGTTTGCCGCAACTAGAGAAAGCCCACGTGCAGCAACAAAGACCCAACACAGCCGAAAATGAAAATAAACTGTAAAAAAGAAAAGCAGAACAAATCTGGAGAGCTGATACCACCTGACTGCAACACTTATATACACTACTATAATCAATATAGTGTGGCATTGCTGTAAAGATGACAAAGAAATCATTGGAATGTAACAGAGTCAAGAAATAGAATCATATATATATACATGTACATATATGTGTATATATATATATATATATATAAAGCAACTGATTTTTTACAAAGGGCAAAGGTAATTCACTGGAGGAAGGACATTGCTTTCAACAAATGAGCAGAGGACATGGGAGGAAAAAAACATTATCTTGAATTAGAGTTTCAAAAGGCACATGAACAGAAAATGGATTAGTGGTTTCCAGGGGTGGCTCGGGAGGTGAGACAAGAGTAGAGGAAATGAAGGTGAAGGTGGTTAAGGGATACAAACTTCCATTTACAAAATGAATAAGTTCCTGGATATAATGTACTGCATGGTAACTTCAGTTAATAGGACTGTACTGTGTATTTGAAAGTTGCTAAAAGAGCAGATTTTTAAAGTTCCCACCACAAAACAAATTGTAACTATGTGAGGTGATGGATATGGTAACTAACTTTATTTTGGTAATTATTTTGTCATATATACATATATAAAATCACTACATTACATCTTAAGCTTACAAAATTCTATCAATCATATATGTCAGTTATATCTCAATAAAGGTGAGAAAAATAAATAAAAGAGAAGCTGTTCAACATCATTAATGATTAAAGAAGGCTGAGAACAAAAGAACTGATGCTTTCAAATTGTGGTGCTGGAGAAGACTTTTGAGAGTCCCTTGGACAGCAAGGAGATCAAACCAGTCAATCCTAAAGGAGATCAACCCTGCATATTCATTGGAAGGACTGATGCTGAAGTTGAAGCTCCAATACTTAGGCCACCTGATGCAAAGACTCACTGGAAAAGATCCTGATGCTGGGAAAGATTGGGGGCAGGAGGAGAAAGGGGTGACAGAGGATGAGATGGTTGGATGCCATCACCGACTCAATGAATATGAGTTTGAGCTAACTCTGGGAGATAGTAAAGGACAGGGAAGCCTGGTGTGCTGCAGTCCATGGAGGTCACAAAGAGTCAAACACAACTTAGCGACTGAACAACAACAATGATTAAAGAAATACATTATTTCCCCTATAAACTTAACACTATCCTATAAAAGATTGACAACAGTCCCCCAAGGCCAGTTCTCCAGTGTGCTCTTAGATGTGGGGTGTCCATCTCTAGGCACAGAAATATAACTGAAACATCATAAAACTTATTCTGTTTACACCTGTCTATATCACCTTGAGAAAAACACGTCAATGTACTGGGTCTCCATGCTCATTCTGAGCAACAAGGGAGCTACACAAGATACTCCCTCAGTCCTTGCCAACTCTAATATATCGCCTCAGATTGACTTAACTCAAGGGAAGATGCCTCACCTTTCTGGAGTGGCCACACAGTGACAAATGCTATGCCATGGACCTTAACTGTTTCATCTCTACCACAATACCGCAAGGTTATTATAGATGAGAAAACTGAAGCTCAGAGAAACTAAATTACAATATGCTTCAGTATTCTTACTTTCTCCACTGTATTATAAAGAAACAGTGGATTTTCCCCAGCTCATTAGCAAATCAAACTATGCAAAAGGCTCTGATGGACATCCAATTTATTAAAA
Organism: Cervus canadensis; assembly: GCF_019320065.1. Taxonomy (NCBI): domain Eukaryota; kingdom Metazoa; phylum Chordata; class Mammalia; order Artiodactyla; family Cervidae; genus Cervus; species Cervus canadensis. Next base: position 49,658,856 of record NC_057391.1, on the reverse strand, counting down.
TTATAATTAGTAGAAGTTCCACATAAAATGCTGAAAACAATTTGAACATTGCATATTCCTATGATAGGCCCTGATATTTACAATTTTATGTGTTGCAGTAAGAAGAACTCTGGTCTTAGAGACAGAAAAATTTGATCTCAAATCCCAGGTCTGCTGCTTATCAGAGTTGTATTTTTTTTATTTAAAAAATATTTATTAATTTATTTGACTGCATCAGGTCCTAGTTGCAGCATGTAGGATCTTTGTTGCATCACTCAGAATATTTCGTTGCAGCACACAGACTCTCTAGTTGTGGCATGCGGGCTCCAGAGTGCATGACCTTCAGTAGTTGGGGCACACAGGCTTAGTTGCTCTGCAGCATGTGGGATCTTAGTTCCCAGACCAGGGGTCAAACCCACATCCCTGCATTGGAAGGTGGATTCTTAACCAGGGAAGTCCCCAGTGGTATAATCTTCATGAGAACCTAATTCTCTATGCAAAACCCTGACTTCACAGTGTTCCAACTATATGCTATACATAATTCTATGATTATATTAATCATCATTTGACTTATTTTGGACTTAGTTCATGTAACCTGCTTCTCAAAATATTGTGAGCTATTGGAGAACAGTCACTTTGTGTCTCTTACAGAAACCAAAAAGTTACCTGTATGAAAGAATTCACCATACATATTAATCAGATTAATATTTTAATTATAAACAAAACCAAGAAAGATTAGCAATACTAAGAGCAAAAAAATAGGGAGGCAATCTGGTCAGAAGAACAATTTGTCAATGATTATTTAAAGGCCTGCTAAGACTCAAATATTCCCCCTCCATCCCTCCAGGCTTCCTTCACCCATATCTTGATCCTCTGACTTTCTTTCAATCCTTTGAATTGAGAGAAAACTACTAAAGAACAGGGACCATGCTTTATTCGTCTTTTTTTTTGTTTTAATTCGTCTTTAAATTCTCAGAAATAGTACTACACAATGCTCAGTAGATGACTGTTGAAGTGAACTGAATGGTAATTTTGAGAAGGAAGAGATCACTGCACATGGAATATTCAGCTCTAGAGGTAAGGTTACAGTTTTAATTTATTTGCAGTTGCTTTTCTTCCCTAAGTAGAGAAATTCTATACCAGAGACTGAAAAAAAGCACATCATAAAATATGGTTCAGTCCATCAGAGTGCTGTTTCAATTTTCGCACAGAATGTGTTGAACTTTAGTGTCCACGATTCACATTTTTTAATGCAAATACATCATACTTTCAATTATTCAAAAGTGAAATACCAAATTTGGAGATTAGTTAGGCTTTTTGCTGCTTCTACTCCCTCTAGCTACGTAGAACTTTGAGTGCCTTCTCTTTCTTTCCTTGTGCATGAATGGCAGTGGGATTAACTCTATGAATAAAGGAAACATCTGTGATGTTCAAATGGCAGTAAGGAATGCATAGAAATCCAATACCACCTGTATATAGTTCTATTACTGGTCATATATTGTATTGAAACAAAACTGTCACAGTATTCAAAATTCAAAGGATATTTCTTGAAGTAGTTCATCAGGGAACAATTTTTCCTCATATCTATCAAAGAAATAACTAAATGAAGCATTTATAATAATAAAAATGCTATATTGATTCAAATCACTGGCAGTGTCTACAGACACAACAGAAAGCGGATGTTGACATCATTGAAAGATCTGGTGAGTCAGGCTTATCCCAGCTTGCCGATGTCTTTCATTTAGTGGTAGAAAATCTACTATGGGCCCCTATCACTTAGTGATCAATTAACTTAATGTTTTAGTTATATTTAAATCCTTTGCTTTGATCCAGCTGTAATTATCTTGTAAAAGTAAGAAAAAAGCAATCCTGTTTATAACTAATGAGCTTTTTTTAATCCTAGTAAATATAACTTACTCTTTATATTCTTACTTATATTTTTATCACTATTAATACTTGATATTAGATGTGAATATAAGCTTCTATGCACACAAATACATACAACTTCCATTTGAATGTCAAAACTTTCGGAACGAAAAAATAAGACTTGTATAGGGGAACCAGTGTGTTTACGTCATCTAGTGAGTGTACATACTTACAAATACATGAATAAGTAAACAATACAAAAAGTGAGGAAAAGAAAAAAAATTAAGGTGACTGAGTGGTGGGCCTCAGAGCTACTATGCATAGCTGCCTGGATCTTCAACTACATCACCTTAGGGACGGCAGTTACTCTGACCACAGAATAGTGGATGGTGCCTTCTGGTGGTGTGCTCTATGGCAGTGCTGGTGGATTTCCTCTTCTTTGGGATTTAAACATTTTGGTTTGTAAAAGGAACTAGACTGCAACTACAGCTCCAGATCAGACTTCTTCATCTCCTAGCATGGTTGGAAATAACTTGTTCCCTCACAAGGAGATTGGGGGAAAAGAAAGAAAAGTAGAAAGAATAGAAAAAGTATCTATATAGAGGTAATAGTGATAAAATAACAATAGCTCAAATTTTCTGAACATTTACTATATGCTAGGTATGGTTCATAGGACTTTGAACATATTAACTCTTTTAATCCTCACAACCATTGGAGGAGTAGGTACTTTTACTCTCCACATTTCACAAATAAAGGAATTGAGGCCCAGAGATGTTAAATAACTGGTTCAACACCACACAGCAGTGAGGGTGAAAGATGGGAGGTAAGAGAGTGAGAGCTGATTGGCTCCTTTGCTTTGCAAAATTGTGACTATCAGTGGAAAGTCAACTGGAGGCTCCTCTCATTTAAATATTTATTTGCTCTTGTTAAAATAAATATGTTTATGGGGAAAAGCAGTCCTTTAAGAAGACCTCCTGTCTTCAATCATAAAGTCAGATTTAAGAATAAAGAAATAAATAAGATCCAAATGTAATTCTGACAAAAAAAAAAAAAAAACTGTTCTCTAAAATAAGCCCCCAAATTGAAATAAAAATGCCTGAAGTATATTTATTGAATGATTTGCCTTGGAAACGAACAGAGAACATTCTGTCGTTTTTGAGATTGCATCCAAGTACTGCGTTTTGGACTCTTTTGTTGATCATGATGGCTACTCCATTTCTTCTAAGGGATTCTTGCCCACATTAGTAGACATAATGGTCATCTGAGTTAAATTCACCGATTCCAGGCCATTTTAGTTCACTGATTCCTAAAATGTCAATGTTCACTCTTGCCATCTCCTATTTGACCACTTCCAATTTGCCTTGATTCATGGACCTAATATTCCAGGTTCCTATGCAATATTGCTCTTTACAGCATCAGACTTTACTTCCATCACCTGTCATATCCACAAATGGGTGTTGTTTTTGCTTTGACGCCGTCTCTTCATTCTTTCTGGAGTTATTTCTCCTCTATTCTCCAGTAGCATATTGGGCAGCTACCGGCCTGCGGAGCTCATCTTTCAGTGTCATACCATTTTGCCTTTTTATACTGTTCATGGGTTCTCAAGGCAAGAATACTGAAATGGTTTGCCATTCCCTTCTCCAGTGGACCACATTTTGTCAGAACTCTCCTCCATGACCTGTCTCATCTCACACGCTAGCAAAGTAATGCTCAAAATTCTCCAAGCCAGGCTACAACAGTACGTGAACCATGAACTTCCAGATGTTCAAGCTGGATTTAGAAAAGGCAGAGAAACCAGAGATCAAATTGACAACATCCACTGGATCATCAAAAAAGCAAGAGAGTTCCAGAAAAACATCTGCTCCTGCTTTATTGACCATGCCAAAGCCTTTGACTATGTGGATCACAACAAACTGTAGAAAATTCTTAAAAGAGATTTGAATACCAGACCACCTGATCTGTCTCTTGAGAAATCTGTATGCAGGTCAGGAAGCAACAGTCAGAACTGGACATGGAACAACAGACTGGTTCCAAATTGGGAAAGGAGTACGCAAAGGCTGAATATTGTCACCCTGCTTATTTAACTTATATGCAGAATACATCATGCAAAATGCCAGGCTGGATGAAGCACAAACTGGAATCAAGACTGCTGGGAGAGATATCAGTAACCTCAGATATGTAGAGGACACCATCCTTATGGCAGAAAGCAAAGAAGAACTAAAGAGCCTCTTGATGAAAGTGAAAGAGGAGAGTGAAAAAGCTGGCTTAAAACTCAACAGTCAGAAAACTAAGATCATGGCATCTGGTCCTATCACTTTATGGCACAGAGATGGGAAACAATGGAAACAGTGGGAGACTTTATTTTGGGGGGCTCCAAAATCACTGCAGTTGGTGACTGCAGCCATGAAATCAAAAGAAAATCTATGACCAACCTAGACAACATATTAAAAAGCAGAGACATTATTTTGCCAGTGAAAGTCTGTCTAGTCAAAGCTATGGTTTTTCCAGTAGTCATGCATGGATGTGAGAGTTGGACTATAAAGAAAGCAGAGCACCAAAGAATCGATGCTTTTGAACTGTAGTGTTGGAAAAAACTCCTGAGAGTCCCTTGGACTGCAAGGAGATCCAACCAGACCATCCTAAAGGAAATCAGTCCTGAGTATTCATTGGAAGGACTGACGCTGAAGCTGAAATCCAATACTTTGGCCACCTGACACAAAGAACCGACTCATTGGAAAAGACCCTGATGCTGGGAAAGATTGAAGGCAGGAGGAGAAGGGGATAACAGACAATGAGTTGGTTGGATGGCATCACTGACATGATGGACATGAGTTTGAGTAGGCTCCAGGAGTTGGTGATGGACAGGGAAGCCTGGTGTGCTGCAGTCAATGAGGTCTCAAAGAGTCAGACACAACTGAACAACTGAACTGATTTGAAGTTACATTTATTGTTAGCACAAATACTAAAGGAATAAACAATATTTTAAATTGATCAGTTAGCATTTTGTGAAAACTTCTGGCTTTTAGAATGAATAACTAAAAATGTTAGGAGGTGATGGGGAAACATCACAGAAGCACTGACTTCAAAAAAAAAAAGGAGTCGTCACATACAGAGAAGCAGTCACAAGAGCTTTTACAACTAAAGGAAATGAGAGTTGGGGTTGGGGCAGAGTTACTAAAACACAGCAAGAGGTCTAAAATATTTCTGAAGTGAGTCATTAGCCTTTGTATATCTAATTGATCTCTTGTTTCATATCTTCTGAATATTTGAATTTCTGCACATCCATTTTATTAACAGAATCACATTAATCCTGACCCAACTTCAACTTGGTGTGAAATTTTAATCTGAAAACCTAACTTAATGAAATTATTACTTCAAACATAATAAGAAATTATAACAATTATCTCTGTGTATTTGCTCCCATGTCCCATCCCAGTACTACTGTGTTAAGTCATTTGTGCAACTGAAATATTTACCGCTACAAAGAAAAATTTTATAGGTGAAGCTAAAACAGCACTTGCAATATGACCACTATTAAGACTCTGTCCTGCAGATTGCTGGCAAATAGTCTATTCTCCAGCTTGTCAAAACAACCCATTTTCCAAGCATGTTCAGAGTTTGCTGAGGTCTTCAATTATACCAGAATGTCAGGAATTGGAGAAATGAAAATATTTTCAAAATGATCTGCAATGTACATTGTTTTGTTGAAAATCTAATCAAATGGGGCCAACCTGTCAATGTCTAGAAATGCTACTTGCCTTCAAGGGGTAGGATGCAGACCTGGCCACCCACTCACCAACTGCAGGAAATCAATTTAAAATTTGTTGGTCATTTGCCCCAAGATAAAGAACAATTGCCAAATATTTTATCCCAATTTGTCAGTCCTGCTCTATTCCAGTGAATTTCATCAATCAAGGCCAGTCCCATTGTTTATTCTCTTGAGAACAATAAGCTTAACCTAATAGGTTTATTTGTTTGTCATCTGGTGAATTCTCTTCAACTATGACTTGTTTCTAGTACTGCTTGCATTTTGCATTCATGTAAGCTTTTGCTGCAGCTGCTTCAGAAGAAAAGGAAAGAAGTCTCTTGTGGAGCAGTGAGAAGAGAATACATTTTAAAACTTTCCTTTCTTTCTCCTAAAATTAGCACCTGGCATATGGAATATTCAGCAGGTGGCTCAGCAGGGACAGGCTTACTGTTTTTTTCATAACTGCCACTGAAATATTTGACATTTGACTTGCTAAGGAACAAGATTTTTGAGACCACCACTCTATGTGAGTGTGAGTATGTGTGCATGTGTGTGTGTGTGTGTGTGTGTGTGTGTGTGAGTATATGGTGTGCTGTGGGCATGCTGAGGAACATCTCATAGAGGTCACTTGGAAGAGAGTACAAGAGACAGTCACTGTTAACAAAATAATACAATTAAGAAAAATTAAATACTAGAGAAGAGAGGGTGTTTACTCAAATTCCATAGTATTAAAATTGAATAATTAAAATCCCACTAGTGTTAGCAAATAGGAAATTACTTTGTGACTTAAAGAACTCCAGGAGTTATATTTTATAATATAATAGGAATACTCTGAATATTACTGGAGACCCAGTTTAAAGTTCATTGTGATAACTTCCCTGAATTATATGAAAAGCAGTCACTGAATTAGCATTCCACAGACATTTATAAACATAGCAGTGTGCATCATGTACTAATTTAGGCAAAGGAGCTTGGAAGAAAAAAAATGGAGCTACAAATTTGAAAGAAATTTAGGAAGCATAATAAACTAACCTTGGATATGGGCAGTGAGAGAGAGAGAGAAGTTTCACATAATCCTTAGGTTTCTGGCTTCATGACTAGGAGAATGATTGAACCATTAATGATGTCTGACAAAGACCACCAATTGCTTATCTAATATCCACTCTACCAATTTTGTCTAATAGGACATAATGACCCCAAACATAAGCTGATATCTTTGCAGGGAGCATTTGTGAAAATTCTCTAAAGTACACTGACTCAGCAGGGTGGCAGCACTTTTTCACCTTTCTTCTTTCTGCCTGGAATGTGATGGTTGGAGCACTGGCAGCCAGTTTGTGACCATGAGGTAACTTGAAGCTAGACACTTCATAATAAAGATTGTAGAAGACAAAGATGGATTCCTGGCAACTACTGAGTCGCCATGTTAGTCCTAGGTTGCCCAATTCTGAAGTTTTATTTTGATAGAAAAATAAATCTTTTATCTATTTAAACTACTATTATTTCAGGTCTGTGTTGCCAGCCATCAAAACTAATCCTGACTGATAACTCCAGTATAGAGAATCAAGATACCTGGGGCTTTCTGGTAGGTGTCAGGGTTAAGAGGAAGTTCAGCTTTGGATGTGTTGTTTGTGAGGTGGAACACCCAGAAACACTTGGAAACCCAAGCTAGAGATATAGATTTGGAATTGATCCAAGTGGGAGGTTAATGTCTATAGCTTATCATTTCCAGTCAGTGGTTCTCAATTTTCTTCAGATCATGACTATGGTTAAGAACTTTCTATTTTTCACTTCTGAGCATTTAATTTGCACTTTACCTTGAATCATTGAAGGCAATCTTTATTTGGTATGGCAATGTAGAACCATAAAAATGAGCATGGAAGCTGAAATTATGCAAAATGATTTAAATAATCAATGGAAAAATTATGATTGCTTCATGATCTTTAAATTTCTTGTCAAATTTTAAAACTCAGTTATAAATGTGAAGAGAACAGAAAAAAATAGTAAACCTATTATTTATTTAGTATAGTGGAATTTAAGACATGAGTAACATAGAGAGTTAAAGTATTTTATTTGTTAAAAATGTACCAAGTATTTTGAACACTGCTTGCCTTCTTCTTGTTGATAACCTACTGTATAGGGAACAAAGATCTTTTGTATGCCCTAGTGAATTGCTATACTCCTTCCTAAGTTTGGATCAACTTTAAATATTTTATCTTTTCACATTCATACTGTGAAATAATTGCAAGAGTTCCCTTAATGTGAGAATTTTGGCTGTATTACTCCTGGGACATCTTCATCCTTTTTGTCACAACTACTTTTCTTCTTTCTGTTGATAAATGTGACTTTACTAAGTCTCTCTGGCAGAAAATCTAGACTCCCTCAAATGGTGGCAGTGTCAACATTCCCACTGTCAGCTATTTATTTACTCCATAATTCCTCTTATGTTTGTGACAGAATTCACTTCCAGCAACTTCACTTTGGGTTATTTGCTGTACTTTCATCTCTATTGGCCAATTCTCTCTTTTGGTTTTTGTAAAATGTCACACGGATTGACCACTGGGAGACAAGATGACAACACAACTACACACTTGAGTTCACTATCTGTGAACTGAACAGCAGATGCAGAGTGACCAATCGCTGACAAGACTTAAGGAAGTGCCACAACCGGTCACTGATCATGGTGTGCATTTGTTATTTACGTAGTGCCTTGTGGACTGAAGAGCTAGCAGCGAAATTTGTACTTTATATAACCGGACTGAACTGAACCATGGTAACTGAAATGTGAACTGTGATGTTGGAGGACTGGGTTATTTAACTAAACCATGGTAACAGGAAATCGTGCATGTCAGAACTATGCAAAGTGAGGTCTGTCTTTTTACCATCCAGTTCAGCACTGGTGAGTAATATCTGACTGTGTCCATGCAACATTCATTCTCTCCTTTTCACACCTCCTCCTTCTACTTACATTTTAGCCACTTCATTTATTAGTATTACTTCCAAAGAGTCATAAGGGGAATTTTCAATGCATCCTAAATCAGTTTTGCAACTGATAGTTTTGGTTTAATATAGTGGCTAAAATGGGGGAAGGACTTAAATTGCCCTTAATCATGTATTTTCCTGCCTGGCCTTGTATGCTAGAGTCAAGGACTGCTGAATTAGCATGGCTGTAATAATGTTTTGTCATAAAGAATTTTGACATACAAGACATAAAGACATAAAAGTGGAGAAATCAAGTAAGCCATAAGATATACTAACATAGAGCTCAGGAGAGAAAATAACGTTGAATAAAATTACAGTTATCAGCGTATAGATGGTGATGGCTCTGGATGAGATGTAATAAAATCTAGATCGAAAATGGAGAAGAGGGGAAGGAAAGAGGAGAGCACAGATGGGGAGGACAGAGTGCTTTGGGATGAAATAAGAGTAAGCTTAGGGGGCTTCCCTGATGGCTCAGTGGTAAAGAATCTGTCTGCCAATGCAGGAGACACAGGTTTGATCCCTGATCCAGGAAGATCCCATATGCTGAGGACCAACTAAGCCCATGTGCCACAAATATTGAGCCTGTGCTCTAGAACCTGGGAGCCGCCATTATTGGACCCACTAGCTACAGCTACTGAATTCCACTCACCCTGGAGTCTGTACTCTGCATCAAGAGAACCCATGGCAATGAGAAGCCTGAGCACCACAACTAGAGAGTAGCCCCTGGCCCACCACACTAGAGAAAAAGCCCAAGCAGCAATGAAGACCCAGCACAGTCATAAATAAATAAAATTATTTCTTTTTTAAAAAAAAAGAGTAAGCTTAGAAAAAAAAAAAGAGTAAGCTTAGGAGACAGAACTAACCACTGGCTGTGGTATTAATTTTTCATTGGTTGACATGGTCGGTAAGAAACTTTTCAAGGGCACCGATATAAACAAAACCAGTTTAACACTAACTAGCACTAGCTCTTAGTCTTTGAGAGTTGCATTTTTCAAATCTTATTTATTAGACAAATATCTTCTGTTCCTTCAAACAAACCGTCTCATTATTACAATAAACCACTTGGTACTGTGTTCTTTAACTTCAGCTGTTGGTTTGTCAGCAAATTGAAAGCACAGATGGAAACTGATGACATTTGAGACATTCTTATTTCCAGGCATTTACATCATCTATTATTACCATTCGATCTCCAAGTCTTGCCCTGACAAATTCACACTGATTAAGTGAAAATCAGCCTGAAAACTGTGAGGATGAGGAGAGCAGAGTCCTCAGAGCAGTGAGGTTCTTGGCTGGGCTAGAGCTCTCCCGTCACCCTCGCTCCACCTTGCTTCTACCAACACTGGTCACACATTAACTGAGCTCCTTTCCTTGCTTCTATTTTTCTTCCCCAAAGCCATCACTGTGTGACATTATGTTATACTACTTATTCCCTTATCTTTTTATTATATTCCTACCTCATTCCCATGTAGAATAAAGCTCTATAAAGTCATAGACTTCACCTGCTTTAGTTACCCCTACTATATCTGCTACCTAGACCAGTGGCACATACTAGGTACCCAATTTTGCTAAACAAATGAACTTGTCAGAAGTAGCCTGGTTGAAAATGGAAAAATCACAAGTAGTGCAACAATTAGTTCATTTCCTCCTCAAAATTAAGAGGAGCATATTATGTAGTGAATATAATTATTGTAATAAATACACAGAATATACTTGTGTGTCAGCACAAGTTCCGGCTAAGTTTTTTAAGAGATAGTATGCATTTCAGGGAGTTATCAATTCTCAGGTTACTCATTCTCTCTGAAACTGGACAGTTTGGAAGGGATATGTCTCTTCTATTTATATCTTCACTCTCAGGATGAGATCAGAAAAAGAGAACAAACACAGTAAAGAAACAACTGAAGGCCAGCTCTAGGAGCACCAAATTAGGAATGAGCTTCACAGACATCACAAATCTATCATATTCCCATTCTCATTCATTCATTCTCTCTGTCTGTCTCTCTCCATCTCTTTCTCTAAATTTGACTTCCCCTGGCCAACTAAACACTTACCCTATCCTTAATTTGCCTTCATTGTAGTATATCTTTCTCACTCCAGTGTATGCTCTTAACCTATATGCCAGTTTTTAAACTCCATTGAGCACATCAACCTATTGTTTGTTACAGATGCTGCATTTCCCCCCTGTATTCTATTTAGTTTTGTTTAGTTGACTCCAGTACAGGGGTTGGAACTAAATAATAAAGTTAGCTCCTATTTCTCCCTCCCTTATGACACACTGTGATTAAGCATCTATTTTAGATCAAGCACGATGCTGGGCACTGGAGATACAAATGTTAACAAGACACAATCTTTCTCTCAAAGCTCTGACTCTCTTGCCTAGCTGAAGGCAGTGCTGGTACCGATGCAGATAGAGTAGCTTTCTTTTTTCCTGAAATCTTTCTTCCTTGCCTCCTGTTCTCAGAGGAAAGTAGAGGCTTGTTCACTTCTATCACTTCTCAAAGATGAACATCATTATACCTTTTAAATGTATTTATTATTTATCATACATTATTATACAGCTTATATTAACTATATATTGTGTACAGACATCGTCAAGGATTAACTATGTAACTTCTTTGTATAAAGACTCAAAGTCTGACTGTGGTTGCATCATATGGCCTGCTTTTAATTTTGGAAATATTCCAAGCTTTTTCTTGTTCAAAGCCTTGTTAATGCTCTTAGTATGTATGAGACTCTGCCTGGAATGCTCTTCTCTTGGCTCTTAGGCACAGTGAGCTCTTCCAACATGAGGCCACTATAACTACCCGACATATTAGCCAGTTCAGTCGCTCAGTCGTGTCTGACTCTGCGACCCCATGAACCGCCGCACCCCAGGCCTCCCTGCCCATCACTAACTCCGGGAGCCCACCCAAACTAATGTTCATCGAGTCAATGCCACCACTATCCCCTATCACAAGACTTGTTTCCTATGTAATATTTAACACAGTTTTTCGTCAGTTTTTTTTTAACACAGTTTTTGCTTGTTTTCACATGGATTGTTCTCCTCACTAGACTGGGAGCCAAATCCTTGTCTGTCTTGTCCAGAGCCATATCCCCAATGCCTAGCAGAGTGACCAGCATATAACAGCTGTTGAGTAAATGTTTGTCAGATAACAGGAAAATTAAGGAGGAAAAGAGCAAAGGGAGAGAGAAAAAACAGAGAGAGAGAGAGACCTCCCAACCTGCAATCATCTTGCTCTTCTTCTGAAACCCTAAAGGGTAAACTGTCTGGTAGTCTTCAAAACACTTTGCTCATTTACCTCCTAAAATAAGGTATTTAAATGACATATGCCCTCACACATGTTTAAGCTGATATTTAAAATCTGTTGTAAGTTTAAACAAATGCAGAGGATAAACATCCTACATATTGTAAATATCATCATTGAAAATAAATCTATTACATAATATTCTGGAAATGCATATCCAGTGGGACCTAAATAGAGTAGATATTTCATATTTACCACCATCCATTTTAAAAAGGCACAAAGATTCAGCAATACCACTTCTAGACATAAGAGAGAAAGTAGTGTACAGGTTCTCCACAGTGTATGTACAAGAATATTCATAACTTTATCAATAATAATCAAAAGCTGAAGAAAAATGAACTATTCCTCAGCAGTAAAATGGCTAAATAATGGTACATACAAACACATATACACTGGGTTATATAATAACCAGTGGTTATTTTATTAACTGGTTATTATATAATAACCCAGTGCATTCTCAAACTTTTTGGTCTCAGGACCCCTTTATGCTCTTAAAACTTAATTGAAGACACAACTGTTTTAGTCTATTTGGGTGCTGCTATCAATATTTGTCATATTAAAAATTAACACAGAGATCTTTAAATTTTGTATTAATTTACTTTTAAAATAACAGTAACATGGATAAATCCTGAAAACATTAGAGTAGTGAGACAATCTAGACACAAAAGGAAAAATATTGTTTGATACAGAAGGTATCTAGAGTAGTCAAATTCAGAGAGACAGAAAATAAAGTGGCCACTGTCATAGGCAGTGGGGTGGGGAGAGACAAACGGAGAGTTTTTATTTAATATCAAAGAGTTTCAGTTTGGGAAGATTTTTTTAAAGTTCTGGAAAAGAATGGTGGTGATGGTTGCACAACAACGTGAATGTACTTAAGGTCACTTAACCTAAAAATGGTTAAAATGGGAAATTTTATGTTTTGTTAGATTTTAACCACAATTAAAAAGTAACAATAATAATTCCATTACATGTTAATGTACATATTTTCATGATGACTATATTTTCTAAACAAACATATTAGTAAGAAGTAGCATTATTTTAGATTTTGCAAATCTCTTTAAAGATTGGCTTAATAGATGACAGCTGGATTCTAATATCTGGTTCTGTTTTCAATCAGCTATAGTATGTCGCTTTAGGCTGAAGTATATGAAGAAAATTTAGCCTCAAAAAGATATATAATGGAGAAGAAAAGGATTATGCTAATAGCCTTTTCAGAAAATTGTAAACAGTCTTCTTTAATACTATATCAAAACTTGATAAATTGTAGCTTCTAAAAATATTGGTCAAAATATTCCAAATATTAAATATACATATATATATTCCAAATATTGACACACTTCACTACAGCAGAAAAGTCACATTTGTTAATATCACCACCAGTCTCAAGAGAAAAGTCATGAAGTACCAGGAAGATGTTAAGTGAATATAAACATTCCAAAATTCTAATTTTTGTTTGAAAATGCAAATTTTATCAGTGTCAACAAATATAGTCTTGCAGTGGCAGACTCAAAACAATTTTTCTTTTTTACAAAATACCTACTAAATATCTGAGTAATCCTAGTTCTTGGTCCTTTTAACTAAAAATGGGGTTCTATGAAAAAACTACTTCAATTGCATAAGTGCTTTCTCTTGAGACAATCATCATACATAAATATGCAGAAGCAGTTTATGTGTTCTTCCCATTTAATTGCAAAGTTAAGAAGACATGTATTAATCTCAGCAACCTAGGAACAAAAAGGAATTTTTTCAACATGATAAAGTGAAGTGAAGTCTCTCAGTTGTGTCTGACTCTTTGCAACCCCATGGACTGTAGCCTACCACACTCCTCCGTCCATGGGATTTTCCGGGCAAGAGTACTGGAGTGGGTTGCCATTTCCTTCTCCAGAAGATCCTCCCAACCCAGGGATCAAACCTGGGTCTCCCGCATTGAAGGCAGATGCTTTGCCATCTAAGCCACCAGGGAAGTTACTCAACTTGATAAAAGACTAGTAAATACTTATATCTAATATCATAATTAATGATAAAAGAGTAAACATATTCCCTCCAAAGACTGAAAACAAAGCAAGGATCTGCTTTCATTGCTTCTACTCAAAACTGTACTCAAGAATCTAGCCAGTGTAATAAGAGAAGAAAAAAAAAGCATATGAACTGAATAGGAAAGAAAAAACTTTTTATTCATGGATGACAATTATATTCACTAAAAAATTTCAAAATATCTACAAAAAAACCTCATGGAATTAATAAGTGGGCTTAGTAGGTTCACAGGATATCATGCTAATATATAAAAATATATGCAGCTAACAATTTAAAGTTGAAATATAAATAACAATATCATTTTCAAAAGAAAAAGAAATCCAACAAAATTTGTGCAAGATTTGTATCCTGAAAACTGCAATATACTCATGAGAGAAAATTTTTAAAATGTAAATAAACAGAAAGAAAACCATATTGATGGAGCTAAAGATTTAATATTGTTAAGATGGCAACATTCCCAAACAAGTATATAGATGTAATGCACTCTCAATCAAAATCCCAGACTTTTTGTAGAAAATGACAAACTAACTCTAAATTATATACAGAAAAGCCAAGCATCCAGAATAATCATGTGAAATTTTTATTTTTTCTTCTAAAGTTCATTAAATTGGCATGACTGGGACATGCCTATTTAAACTTTTTAAGCAAGAGTTTAAAACAAAGAGGCTGTCACATAGATTCTACAGACATTAAAAGAATAAAAAGAGAACTCTACAAACGCCATTATGCCAACAAATTCAGCAACACAGATAAATAAGACGAGTTTCTTAAAATACACACTGTATCAAAATATACACAAAGAAAGGTAGAAAATCTAATAGGTCCACCTCTAATAAACACACTAAATTTATTACAGAAAGCCTTCCCTCAAAGAAAACGCCAAGCCCAGATAATTTAAATGATGAAAACACCAAAGTTATTAATATACAAATGTTTTTCAGAAAAGAGAGGAGAGAACATTATTCATCTCATTTTATGAGGCCAAGTATTAAGGGTCTAGTGTGTCCCCTAGAAAATTAATATGTTGTAGTCCCAGCCCTCAGTACCTCAGAATATAACCATGTTTGGAAACAAGGGCTTTATAGAGGTGATTAAGCTAAAGTGATACTGTTAGTGTAAGGCTCTCATTTAATATGACTGTTGCCCCTAAAAGAAGAGGGAGCAGCACCAGGGGCAAGCAACTGCACAGAGAAAAGACCATCTGAGGACACAATGTGGAGGCAGCCATCTGCAAGCCAAGGAGAGAGGCCTCGGGAGAAATTAAACCTGCTCACCACTTGATCTTGGACTTCTAGCCTTCAGAAGTCTGAGAAAAGAAGTTTCTGTTGTTTAAGAAACCCAGTCTGTGGTTTTTTTGTTATGGCAGCCTTAGCAAACAAATACACCAACATAAGCATAATACCAAAACCTGACAAAGATGGTATAAAAAACTGCAGACTAAAATTTTTCATGGATATAAAGGCAAGATTCTTAAGAAAACACTAACAAGTCAAGTCAGTAGTATATAAAAAGAATAAAGCTTCAAATTAGAACACAGTGTTCTAAATGTAAGACCAGAAACTAAAAATCTTGGAGGAAAACACAGGCAGACACTCTTTGACATAAATCACAGCAAGATCCTTTATGACCCACCTCCTAGAGTAATGGAAATAAAAACAAAAATAAACAAATGGGACCTCATTAAGCTTAAAAGCTTTTCTACAACAAAGGAAACTATAATCAGGGGAAAAAGAAAACCCTCAGAATGGGAGAAAATAATAGCAAATGAAACAACTGACAAAGCATTTACTTCCAAAATATACAAGCAGCCCAATACCAGAAAACAACCCAATCAAAAAGTGGGTAGAAGACCTAAACAGACATTTCTCCAAAGAAAACATACAGACGGCTAATAAACACATGAAAAGATGTTTAACATCACTCATTATTAGAGAAATGCAAATCAAAACTACAACGAGGTATCATCTCACACCAGTCACAATGGCCACCATCAAAAAGTCTACAAACAATAAATGCTGGAGAGGGTGTGGAGAAAAGGAAACCCTCTTGTACTGTTGATGGGAGTACAAACTGATGCAGCCACTATGGAGAACATAGTGGTTCACACAGCCAACATGGAAATTCCTTAAAACACTAGGAATAAAACTATCATATGATCCAGCAATCCCACTACTGGGCAAATATCCTGAGGAAACCATAATTGAGAAAGACACATGTACGTCAATGTTCACTGCAGTACTTTTTTACAATAGCTAGGACAAGGAAGTAACCTAGATCTCCATGGACAGCTGAATGGATAGAGAAGCTGTAGTATATATATATATATATATACAACAAATTATTACTCAGCTATAAAAAGGAACACATTTGAGTCAGTTCTAATGAGGGGGATGAACCTAGAGTCTATTACACAGAGTGAAGTAAGTCAGAAAGAGAAAGACAAATACCATATATAAACACATATACATGGAATCTAGAAAGATGGTACTGACGATCCTATATGCAGACATAAAGAACAGACTTTTGGACACAGTGGGGAAGGAGGTGGGGGATGATTTGCGAGAATAGCATTGAAAAATGTACATTACCATATGTAAAATAGATGGCCAGTGGGAATTTGCTATGAGATGCAGGGAACCTAAAGCCAGTTCTTTGTGACAGCCTAGAGGGATGGGATGGGGAGGGAAGTGAGGGGAATGTTCAGTAGGAGGGGGACATGTGTGTGCCTGGGGTCAGTTCATGTTAGTGTATGGCAGAGGCCATCACAATATCGTGGAATACTTGTTGTCTAATTAATAATAAAACAAAAACTAAAAAAAAAAATAAAATAAAGCTTTAAGACTAAGTAGGATTGATCCCAGTAATGCAAGATTAGTTTACAATTTTAAAATCAATTGTTAATTCACTACAGTAACAGACAAAAGGAGGAAACTTAGATGATTATTTCAACAGATACAGAAAAAGCATTTGACAAAATTCAACATTTATTCCTAGCATAAACTTCCAGCAAACCAAAAATAGCACGGAACTTCCCCAGATGAATATATGGCATCTATAGCGTAACTAACGGTGAAAGATAGTATTGTTTCCTTTACAAAGGGAACAAGGCAAATATACCATTATAACTACTTCTATTCAACATTGTACTAGAGGTCCCAGTCATAGTAAGAAGGAAAGAAAAGGAAACCAATTGTGTTAAGATGAAAAAAAGAAGAAAATTTTCTCTATTTGCAAATTAAATGATTATTAATGTTAAAAAATCACAGGGAATCTATTAATAGAAAACAGTAGCTAGAACCCCTAAGTAAATTTAGCAAGGTAACAGGATACAGTTTCATATATAAGAATCTGCTAAAAGCAAACATTAAAGATATATCTTTATATACTAACAGCAAACTTGGAAAATGAAATTTTAAAAGCCATTCCACTTACAATAGCACCAAAAAATTATGAATAAGTCTAACAAAAGATCTTTATATTGGAAACTGCAAAACATAGTTAAAAGAAATTAAAGTATATCTAAGTAAAAGAGAGAGCTACAATGTTCACATTGAGAGGATTTAACATCGTTAACCTAACAATTTTCCCCAAACTGTAGTACTGGTGAAAGGGTACACATATAGATCAATGACACTGAATGCAAGGTCAGAAACAGATGTATGTGTGTGCATATGTGGGTATATATATATAGAGAGAAGTATTTTGACAAAAATGCCAAGTTAATTCAGTGGAGAAAGGGAGAAAGAATACTTTCCAAAAAGTAGTATTGTAACAACTGGATATTGGGTATCCATATTTTTTTTAAAAAGCAAGGGGACTATCAACCCTGAAGTCACACCATATGCTAAAACTAACTCAGAATGGATCACAGTGCTATATGTAAAACCTAAAACCATAAAACTTACAGAAAAGAATATCCTGGAAAATATTTGTGTCCTTGGATTTGGCAAAGATATTTAAAAAAACATAAAGATATGAATCTAAGGAAAAACAGTCATGCCAAGGTACCAGCAGTTTTAACCATCATTGCTTTTTCACCATCAACAAAAATATCAATGCACTGAAAAAGGCAAATAAATAAAATGCTAAATTATTATGAAAACAATTTTGGTTCATGGACTCCCCTGAATACTCTCAGATAACCCATCCAGGAATTCTCAGATCACACTTTGAGAATAGTTGTTTTGCAATAATTAAAAAGAATGAACTCTGATGTATGCAACAATGGATGCATCATATAGATATACTGTTGAACAACAGAAGCCTGGAACAAAAGAGAACATATCATGTAACTCCACTTACATAACTTCCAAGAACAAGCAACAGTACTTCCCAGAATATGAAGTCAGAATAATGGTGAACTCTGGGGAGGGTGATGATGGGAAGGGCATCACGTATATTTTGATTTAGGTGGTAGTCTGTGTATGTTGGGCTTCCCAGGTGGCACTAGTGGTAAGGAACCTGCTTGCTAATGCAGGAGATGTAAGAACCGCAGGTTCAATCCCTGGGTCCGGTAGATCCCCTGGAGGAGGGCGTGGCAACCCACTCCAATATTCCTGCCTGGAGAATCCCTTGGACAGAGAAGGAGGGCTACAGTCCATGGGGTCACAAAGAGTCAGACATGACTGAAGCGACTTAGTATGCACACACTGTGTATGTTACTGTATGGATGTTATACCTCAATAAAAATACAAAAAACAATGTAAACAAATTATTTTTAAAACAGTTTTATGTCTTTTCCCCCCTTGAACTTACATTTCAATTCTACTTCCTTACAGAATGTTATCCTAATGAAACATATTGCTATATTTCAAAGTCTTTTATTAAACATCCTCTAATATTTTTATGTGATATATCTAGGCACATTCTCAACCAAGTCAGCCTTAGGGAAGAATTCATAATGAAGCTAAGAATCTGGAAATTCTAGGTTGAAGATAATGGGTTATAACATTCACTTTGTATTTCATACCTGAATTGTTAAGTACATTTTTAATCTGTGTATGTCATTTCACTAGAAGGTTAGTTCCTTAAAGGCAGGGATGTATCTTGAGTCTTCATAGCAAGGGACCTGGCATGCAGCAGGTCATGGATCACTGGTTCATTTTCTCATTCACTCATGCAACAAAGATTTCTTTATCATTTATGTGTAATGTACTTGCTAGACTCTGGCTGCATAATGATGTGTAGATACAGGGCTCAGTATATTCCTGTTGATAACTGATAATTATCAGCTATATTTCAGAAAGAGGATAATTCTCTTTTCTTCTGAACTCCAAGTGCAAGAGCACTACAAGTCTGATTAACCCTGTTGTAAAAATGGGGACACCAAGACACAGAAATTAATTAACTGCCTCACTTAGGGTCATGCACTTTGTCATGAGTCGAGTGAGGATTAAAACCCTTACAGGTTTTTTCCTGGACTTGAGGTGCTATGGGAATTCATTCAAATTGACTGGAGTTCATATTTCATTTAAATGCTCTCATTTCACTTCTCTGACTCATATTTCAGGCCCTGCCATCTGAATCAGTTGACTTCCATTTCAGACACTGTCAAGATAAATTAGACACTGAGGGCCCATGACACAATCTGAAGCAGAAGTGCTCTTAGTAGAAAATACATAAACAGGTTTACTTTCAATATAGTACAGCACTTTTTTAGAGAATCTATTTTTTTTTACTATAAAGTGGAAATAACAAACCTGAGTGAATTTTGAAAGCATTAAAAATTTTTTGATTTTACTATACAGCCTCAGGCAAGCGTAGCCAAAGAAAGGTAGGTAACAGTAAATATTTCTGTCTCTCACAATGCATCTACAAACCATTGTGCTGAATTAGATCTGGCAGGTTCCTGACTAGGAGCAAAGATAGGGTATAACAATTCTGATGAGACATAAACTTGTATCAGATACAGCCTTCATTTTTGCTGTAATCATCCATCTATAGCCTGCTCTGTTCAGCTGACAAGGTATGTTATTAATAAAGCCTACTGTACCACAAGTGCCTTGCCCTACATGGTGTTATTACCGTTGGAAACTGTAATTGTCTGAAACAACGGTCTTTGTGAAAAGATGTGATATGTTATGAGCTGTGTCAGATCAAAATAATTTAGACAATTAATGGTAACTGTTTGTGAAGGATTAAAACATGGGTTGTGCAGCAGAGTTAATGACTTGGCCTTGTTTTTAAGTTTTACTTCCATTCTGGTTCCTGCGAGATAATGTGGAATTTCATGCCAAGCCTTGTTGGAGAAACAAAGTTCCCCCAACAAAATGTAAACCCATTGAAGGCAGGTAACTCTGACTATTCACGAGTGTTTCCCCAGCACAAAACACAATACTTGCAAGAGAATCAACACTGAATATTTGCTCAATGAAAAAAATGAATGAGTACAGAAAAGAAATAAAACAAGTTTTAGGTTTGAACCATTATCAGAGTTCCTGCAGGTTGTGGCTTGGAAAAATAGAGTGGGACCCAGTCTCTAGGAGATCGGTACTCATGGGGAGGGAAAGGCTGAAATGGAAGCAGCCTGAAACCAAATAGCTGACGATACCATGTGGCACTCACCCATTGCTGAGCCAGACCGAAAAGGTCTGGGTACGGGATCCTGCTAGGAAAGAAAAAGCTTGCCCGTGGTCCTTACCTCTCCACCCTCACCTGATAGGATTTAGACAAGTTCTTGCATCTTTGAATCTGGATTCTTGGAAGACAACAGAAGGGGCTTCGGATCTCCTGTAATTCCCACTAGTGGAGTGCTAGGTGCAACAGCCTACAAGAGCTGGCTTGTGGCTTAGGGACCACTGTGAGGGGCTAGGACAAGAGCAAGGTTGTGAGACAGGTAGACAGAGGGCCAAGTCCTGAAATGGAGGTGGGTTACCTCTCCGTTGCACTAGCAAGGATAGTATATGAAGGAAGATTTAAAAATTTAGAAGTCATAAAGGAGAGTAGATACACAAATATTTTTGAAGTAGAGAAAAAGAAAAATGAAGGAAACTTCTGAGATCTAAGCCACAACCAATTTTCCTAATTTTTTTTCCTGACAAAATTTGATGATGATTATACTCTCCTGCTCATGGAAGGTAATTTCTCATCCTGGCATGTGGGGTGGATTATGTTCAGCATCATTCTTTCAGCAAATAATTAGTTTACAATGTGTGTTTGTCTTACCTCTGTGCAGTGGGACTCAGTCCTACTAGAGGACTCTAGAAAGAGTTAACCTTCCTTTATTATGAAAGAGACAGGTTGGAAAAAAGTGGGAGACAACATTCCTGTTCGTTGGATGCCCTTGACTGCATTTGATGACAAGAAATGCTAAAGCTATGATGGTGCCTTGAAGGGAGATGGCAGGAGAAACTACCATCGTTTGAAGATGCCAGACTAGAAAGAAATCTACTTGGGTCCTCAGTGACATAGTTGAAAGTGAAAATCGCTCAGCTGTGTCTGATTCTTTGTGACCCCATGGACTATACAGTCCATGGAATTCTCCAGTCCAGAATACTGAAGTGGGTAGCCTATCCCTTCTCCAGGGCGACCTCACCAACCCAGGGATCGAACCCAGGTCTCCCACGTTGCAGGTAGAGATTCTTTACCAGTTGAGTCACAAGAGAAGCCCAAGAATACTGGAGTGAGTAGCCTATCCTATCTCCAGTGGATCTTCCTGACCCAGGAATCGAACCAGGGTCTCCTGCATTGCAGGAAGATTCTTTACCAACTAGCTGTGAAGGAAGCCCGGGGACATACTTGTTAATTAACAAATAAATGAACCTTCTTATTTCATAGGATAATAAATTCCTTATTTTTCAAAAGTCACCTCTAGTCTGGTTTTCTATGCTTGCACTTTTGTTGATAGCTTGACTTTTCTAATAAAGCTGCAAGTGTGCATTATGAATGAGAAACACAGGGCTTGAAAAATTTGAAAGATACTTCGGCTTTTACCCCATAGGCTCCATCTTTTTCTCCCTTCCCCACTCTTACTGGACTCAGACAAGGGCCAGGAGACACAGGATTGGATGCAAAGGAACCTCTCTCTTCTCAAGACTTGATCTCTATTTTTGACTCAAGCTCACTGGGTTTGACTCTTTCCCTGAGGACATGTTCTGTCTCAGGAAGCTCTTCATTCACTCCAGTAAACAGGCTCCTGGCGACTTGCCCCATAGTTCCACAGAAATACCCAGACATGTCTGAACCCCAAGCCACAGCTTAGGCTCAAGTGGGGAGCTCCAAGCACAGCACCATTCTGAACCAATCTCTAACAATGCTTTGTGGCTCTTGAGCAGAAATTACAGAATAAAAATGGTCAAGATTAATGATGGGAACTGGCACAGGGATGGGATAAGATCTGGTACACAGGATTTAGCATAGATTCTTGAACAACACAGGTTTGAACTGCATAGGTTCACTTATATATGGTTTGGGTTTTTTTTCCAATAAATGTGCATAACTCTTATGAGGACCAGACAGCACCAAGCTTAGAACTCCGCATCTAGAGTTAGTGTCAATATATGTGCAATTAAATTTAACTTAAATGACCAGGTGGTCGGCTGAAGATCAAATGGTTTCCTTTCACAAACTCTTCCGTCCAGAGTGGTCGTTCAACCAGGACCACTACCTTCCCCTTCCAAAACGAAACCTTCAGTGTTTTCACCTCCTTATCCAAGTTTATTTTTAAACTTTGAGATTGGGAGCAGTAACAATAGTTCTAACTTACCGGGAAGAGAAGAAGACACAAAGAGATGATGTGACTTGGCTACGGTCCCAGAGGGCATCGTGGCAGCCCTAGGATGGTCTCTAAGTCCCTGGGGGCTCTCAAGTCATTGTTCTGATGTCCCTATATGTAATTGTTTTGACAGTAATTTCCCTGGTTCTCTCTCACTAGTCCGCTAATCACGCATGTCAATCACTCCATGAACGCCACGGGCCTAGGGTCAGCCACCGTCTCAGGAGGGTGTAATTCAAAAGAGAAAACAAGGCACCACACAGCACTGTCTCCTTCCAGCGTGTATGTCAGTTGTGGCCTCACGGGTATGACAGTTGTGTGCAGGAGATGTTCCCCCCTCAAGCCCCCGGAGGGAGAGAGGATGTATCAAGTGTTCTGACCACAACTAAGAATCAATGAGAAATCCAGTGAGAACGTTCTCTGAGTAGAGAATACTCAAGGATATGGGAAGAGTTCTCCACCCAATATCTAAATCGTCAAGAGGGCTCTTTCTTCCTCCTCAACCACAGTCTCTGTAGCTTCACTCAAAGTCTGTTAAGCGAGCCTGAGGGTGATGGAGGCTTAGCTTGAACCTTGACACAGATGCTAATTACGCCTCTCCTATAGCCCAGCGGCCGTCCTTCCTCATTTCACTTTCACTTTGGAGAACAGTACTGAGGGGCCCAGAAAGCAGAGTCCGGGCCCAGACTTGGAGAAGGCCCCAGGAGCCGCGCGCGTGCGGCCGGGAGGGCGGGGCGGGCAGGGGAGCGGGCGCGGGGGTGAGAGTGTTCGTGTGAGGCGTGGATTCTGGAATGTGCGTGTGCGCAGCCCCCGAGCACCGCCCGCGGAGCGCCGATTGGCCGGGGGAGCGCGTCGGGGGAAACCTTTGGCTAATCTCCTGCCACTCAGCCGGGCCGACGTCTGCGCCGGGCCGCAGCGCCCCGCGCGGAAGGACAAATAGTCCCGGCGGCGGTGCCGCGCGCCCCTCCAAGGCTCTGCTTGCCCCGCCCGGGGCTGCCGGGGCCCAGAGGCCCGCGCGGCGGGGGAGGGGCGGCCTCCAAGGCCCTCGACCCCCGCCCCCTCTTCGCCTTCGGACCGGTGGATTGCGCTCCCCCGGGAAAAGTAATTGGATTCCGGGCTCCCTCCAGCCGGGATCAGCGGAAATCAGAGGCTGAGCCTGCGGTGGGAGGGGCGGGTGGGTAGAAGCCGCCGGGGAGGGAAAGTTGCTGAAAACACCACTTTGCCTTGAAGTGTCGGCGTTCCTGGTTCTGTGCAGGCCGCGCCAGAAAGCTGAGTGGTAACGAAGCATCAATGAAGATTGTCCGCCCCCACCCTCCACCCCCCGTCCCCCATCCGGTTTTCCGCCTGGCATGAGACTCCCGCCCTCTCCAAGAGACCATCGTTCTGAAATTCACCTGGATGCCGATCCCTGGGAAGAGAAACTATTTCGGAAGCTTTGAGACTTTCAGCCACCACCACTTCGGGTTTCTCTCAGAGCTCTCCTTGGAGCTGAGATGATGAAAGAACCCTATCCAGTCTGGGACTGGAGATATGTCTTCTTAACTTAGCAGTAGCTCTGGAGAAAGCAACATTCTTACCAGAATCCTCTGGGAAAGAAAACTATCTTAAGCCCTCGCTTTAGCAGTCGTAAACTTCCCTAATTCCCTTTCCCTTGCGGAGGTGGAGCAAAAGTGCGAACTTTAAGCAGAATTTTTGGCTGAAATGATAGGAATGTTCTAGGAATTTGAGAGAGTAGCGCGGCCCTCTTGTGATTTTTTCCCCCATCTCATTTTACTGCTTTTCATTCATTCGCTCATCATCAAACAATCTTTCATTGGGGACTTTCTATGTGCCAGACTCTTTGTGCTTACCAAGGATACATCAGTGAATAAAACAAGTACCTGCGCGCGGGAATCTTATTATAGTTCCTCCAGTGGGGAGACAGTATATTTACAAACACAGATATATAATATAATGTCATGTAGTGATCAGTGCTGTGAAGACAAAGGACTGAGACGGATGCAGGCGGAAGTAGTGAGTTTATATTTTAGCGAAGTTGATCTAAAAGGACCTCTTTGATGAAGTCATGTTTAAATAGGGCCCTGAATGAAATGAGGGAGAAAGCCAAGCAAAAGTCTTGGGGAAGAATTTTCCACGCAGAGACAAGAGCAAGTGCAGAAATGCAGAGGCAGGACAGTGGGTGAGTTTGAGTTACTAGTGTGAGGGCTGTGCAGAGAGCAGAAAGAACAGTTGGAGATGGTATTTCTGACTTCCTTCCAGCTCTGCATCAATCACATGCCAGAATAATCATTCTAAATCTTTACTTTTGGCATATCTCTTCATGCTTCAATAATTTCATGGCTGTATTTTCTAGTACATTAAATTTACTGTTCTGACTGATTTTTTCTGTCCCCGTCTAGTTCCCTCTTATGTTATAAACCACTCCTCAATCTTACCCCTTCAATTTTAGTTGGATCTGCCCCTCAAGTATATTCATATTCACTTATTCCTTTGTTTTGGGTTGGCCAAAGAGATCTTATGGAAAAACACAAGTGGACTTTTTTGGCCAACCCAATAGGTGTGTGTGTGTGTGTGTGTGTGTGTGTGTGTGTGTGTGTGTGTGTGTGTGTGTGTGTAAAAACACAAGTGGACTTTTTTGGCCAACCCAATAGGTGTGTGTGTGTGTGTGTGTGTGTGTGTGTGTGTGTCTACCCTCAGACAACTTGGTATTAATTCAGTGAGGATCTGTGGTTGCAAGTGACAAAGTCCAACTCAAATTGACTTAAATAGGGAAGAAAATTTATTGGTTCACTTAACTGAAAGTTCAAGATGGTTTTCTTAAACATGGCTTGGATTAAGAATTCAAATTACGTCATCAATATTGGGATTCTCCCTGAAATGTTGGCTATTTCCTCTGTCATTGGCTTCATTCTCAAGCTCCACAAATCAGCAGCCTGCAGCTCTAGGCTCACACTGTCCTCACTACCAGTGAACATTGTGTCCATTCCTAAACCAGCTACTGTTGCCCAGAGGAAAAGATACACAGATTGTCCTGGTCTGAATCAGAAGCCCATACCAGAAGTTCAGCCTATTAATAACACATGAATAGCACAAGAAGGTGATTCCACTTTGGAAAATGGGAGTATGGTTATCAGAGGAAGGCTCGGTATGTCCTGGGTAATGGAAATAGCAGACATACAACTTATCCCTGTTCTTCTGTTGATGTCCCCAAGCATTCCTCTTCTTCAGTTCAGTCGCTCAGTCGTGTCTAACTCTTTGCGATCCCATGAACCGCAGCACGCCAGGCCTCCCTGTCCATCACCAACTACCGGAGTCCACCCAAACCCATATCCATTGAGTTGGTGATGTCATCCAACCATCTCATCCTCTGTCGTCCCCTTCTCCTCCTGCCCTCAATCTTTCCCAGCATCAGCGTCTTTTCCAGTGAGTCAGCTCTTTGCATCAGGTGGCCAAAGTATTGGAGTTTCAGCTTCAACATCAATCCTTCCAATGAACACCCAGGACTGACCTCCTTTAGGATGGACTGGTTGGCTCTCCTTGCAGTCCAAGGAACTCTCAAGAGTCTTCTCCAACACCACAGTTCAAAAGCATCAATTCTTCTGCTCTCAGCTTTCTTTATAGTCCAACTCTCACATCCATACATGATCACTGGAAAAACCATAGCCTTGACTAGATGGACTGTTGTTGGCAAAGTAACATCTCTGCTTTTTAATATGCTGTCTAGGTTGGTCATAACTTTCCTTCCAAGGAGTAAGTGACTTTTAATTTCATGGCTGCAGTCACCATCTGCAGTGATTTTGGAGCTCAGAAAAATAAAGTCGGCTGCTGTTTCCCCATCTATTTGTCATGAAGTGATGGGACCAGATGCCATGATCTTAGTTTTCTGAATGTTGAGCTTTAAGCCAACTTTTTCACTCTC
Organism: Cervus canadensis; assembly: GCF_019320065.1. Lineage (NCBI taxonomy): Eukaryota > Metazoa > Chordata > Mammalia > Artiodactyla > Cervidae > Cervus > Cervus canadensis. The sequence goes on along the minus strand of NC_057391.1, from coordinate 49,632,316 downwards.
CTCTTTCACTTTCATCACGAGGCTCTTTAGTTCTTCACTTTCTGCCATCAGGCTGGTGTCATCTGCATATCTGAGGTTATTGATATTTCTCCCAGCAATCTTGATTCCAGCTTGTGCTTCTTCCAGCCCAGCGTTTCTCATGATGTACTCTGCATATAAGGTAAATAAGCAGGTGACAATATACAGCCGTAACGTACTCCTTTTCCCATTTGGAACAAGTCTATTGTTCCATGTCCAGTTCTAACTGTTGCTTCCTGACCTGCATACAGATTTCTCAGGAGGCAGGTCAGGTGGTCTGGTATTCCCATCTCTTTAAGAATTTTCCACAGTTTATTCCTCTTCTACATATGCCTTTTAAAATGTTTATGCCCACTCAATTCAACAATTTTTTTTTTTTTTACCACCACAAATGTACTCACTTCCTCCACAAAGAGAAATGATCTAAAGATCATCTAGTTAACTGATGATAACTTCAAGTCCAAAATAGCAGCATAAAGCATTTCTCCAGCTTGTAGCCATACAGTTCTTCATGGTCTAGCAACCTAAGGCTACATGATAAAATCAGCTACAAAATACTTAATTTGTAAGGACAAGAAAAGAAACGAACACCTGCAATGAAAACTCATATTTAGAAAAAGGGCTATGGCAAATACACTGTGGTCTCCAATTCATAGCCTATATTGTATCTAGCTGGACAGGAATAGCTAAGGCTTCCTACCATGAGAGAAGAGAAAGTTCTTTGATCAACCCATCTGGCTGCCATATGTTCTGCTCTTGGAGAATCTCTCATCCTTTATTCTCCCATGCCATAACTGTAATAGACAATGGGGAGGATAATCCTTCTAGGGGCCATGCCTCTAGCATCCAGCTTCTTGCTACAGTGAGGAGTGAAAAATCTCTTGCTATGGTAGACATTACTAGCTTTCACCATCAAATAGCTCGGATGCTCTTCTTTTAAGTAGAGTTGTTGCTAAAAGTAGCTTCTTACCCAGAGACTACATTTCCCAGCTTCCCTGTTAATCTTGGTAAAGTCTCATGTCTGTCTCATTGGACTATGAGTAGAAGTGATCCGAATCACTTAACAATGTGGTTCAGAACCAGGTAAGCCTTCGCTGGTCTCTTTATCCTCCTAAGACTGCACTGAAAGAACTCTAAGACCCTGAAGAATACATAAGAGAGCCATGAGATGGAAGGAATCTGGGTAGCTGAATGATCTTGTAGAAAACCACTTGTTAATCAGGAATACTGATACTGCACTCTACAAAAGTGCAAAATAAATATCTATTGTGTTAAGCTACTCAGGCTTATGTTTACCTTTACAGCAATAAGTAACCTGGGTTTTGTTCTCTAGATTTAGGTTTCTTTCACAATGCAATTTCCTTTCCTTCTTCGTAATCTTCCAGTCTATTGGTATGTGGCCAATCCCATGGCAGAAAAAAACACCAAAGTCAGAGATCATTTAAAACTGTAGTCTTTGCATCTAGATTTTGATATGGTTATTTTTATCTTTTGGTAATAGGCCTTGGTATTCTCCCATTTTGGTTTCTCCCTGAGAACAGTTTGAAACAATAGCCACTGGTTTTGCAAAGGGGCTGGAGGAGGGAAAGCGGATGTAAGGGTGGAATGGCATGGTGATGCTGGAGGAACAGAGTGATAATTATTATGTTCCTAGGAATTGCTTGAGAGAAGCCAGGGAATGTTCAGATTTCTCCCAAGTTCCAGTCTTTTCCATTTCTTGCTTTCAATGGTATTAACAGTCTTTGGGGGCTTTTCCTACCCTTAATGGCTCCAGATTACTGAAGTTTCCATCATATTTGATTGCAGCCTATAAGCAAAAATGATCATTTAGGGACTCCCCTTGCAGCGAGGGATTGGGAAGGCTTCGCAGGTGGTGTTAGTGGTAAAGAAACACCTGCCAATGCAGGAGACGTAGGAGACATGGGTTCAATCCCTGGGATGGGAAGATCCCCTGGAGGAGGGCATGGCAACCCACGCTCCAGGCAAGTATTCTTGCCTGGAGAATCCCATGGACAGAGGAGCTTGGCAAGCTACAGTCGGGAAACTAAGATCCTGGATACTGTGTGGTACAGCCAAAAAAAAAAAAAATATATATATATATATATATAAAACAAAACAGTATTGTTTCCTCTCTGCTTTAGATAAATAAAGCTCAACTTTAAACTTGAGTCTTTCTCATAGGATCTAACTAAAAGCCAGCACATAAGAGTTGATATACTCTAGTATCTGGTCCTTTTGTGTTTCATACTTGATAGGCACATTTTCTGAATCCTAGTATACAACAGGTGCCAGTTTAACCTACTACTTTGCTCTTGAATTCCCAGCCCAGGATAGATGGAGCCTCCTCTGAATCAACTGACTCAACAGTTTAAGATCTTTCTGTTACTAATTTCCACTCCCAGTACCAATTTATGAATTGTTAGTACTATTTTAGTTGCAGGTGACAAAATAAAAAAATACAACTCAAACTGACTTATGCAAGAAAAAAGAGAGAGAGAATATTTTGGCTATTGGCTCATATAACTAAAGAAGTAGTGATATATTTAGCTTAAGGCATAGCTTGATCCAAGGGCTTAAGCAATGTCATTAGAATTCTATTCCGCTTCATCTCTTGGCTCTGCATTCTGTGTTGGCTTCTTTCTCAGGCTCCATATGGTGGTTCCTGGCAGCTCCAGTTCACATAATCCTTACTGTTAGCAATCTCAGTGGAAGAGTGCATACCTCTTTCCCAGAAGCACAAGCAATAATCTCCTTATATTTTATTGGCTTTGATTAGGACATGTGGCCAGAGGAATGATTACTCACGTTGTTGAAAGTGGAGTCCACCCCACCTGGAAGACCCTGGCTGAGAGTGACAGAGGAGGAAAATCAGGGTGTGGTTATCAGAAGAGTGAACTGATGCTGAGTGGCAAAAAACCAAATGTCTCTCGGATACCAATGTGTAGTGTTTCCTAATTGCTTCACATGTGTTGGTTTTATCTCCTTCACTGGGCTGTAAGTGCCTTGGGAGCAGGATCGTGTATTATATGTCTTAACAGTGCCAACCCAGCAGGCAGACCTTAGATACTGGCTGACTGATTGCCTCCTCTCCTAACACTGAAGATGGCATACTCAAAGGGTAAAAAGAGCTTAATAAAGGGACAATTTACAGAGGTAATCATATAGTAGAAAGGGTTAAGGGAACCAAGTAATAATGGTAAAGCAATTAAAGACTGGTAACAATGAGAAGACTTAAGCCTGAAGGAGCGGGGAAGGCAGCTTTTTAATGGAACCCAGTAAGAGCCATAGTTTGGAAGGAGATGCCTGATAAAAGCTGTGACTATAAATAGAGAAATGCAGCCACTGCCAAGTGTGGCCCAGCAAAGGAATGGGAAATAAAGCACTTGTCTTCTTTTTTCCAACCTTTCGCATTGGCCAAACTCAACCAGAAGCTAGAGGGCTTGGATAGTGGAATCTATAGAGGTCAGCCTCCGATATAAAGCAAAGCAAATAGGATGAAAAATGGAAAAATGGATCTGGAGAAGCAAATGAAAAATAACCAGGACATCCCTATTATATTCTTTAGAGAAACCCTAATTAAAAACAATTCAATATGTCATAACCATATAGCAGGCTATATGCTGGAGTTACCTGGAAAATAATTTTACCCTTTCCAATAAATTTGTTAAATATGAAACTAATGTGATTTCATTTCTAGAGCAGTTTAAGACTTTAATGCTCATGAATTCATAAATCACAAAAGTCTTTTGTTAGCCTATGTAGTTAAAAAGTTATCGTCATTGTATTGATATGGAACTCCTTCAGAATATTGTACCTGGTAATCCATCAGAAAGTCCTTGCACAGCACTTGTCAAATAGTGACAGATTTGATAAATGTTTGATGATTTGAAGAATGATTAAATGAATAAAGCATTTCATATAGACGTTAAGTGAGAAACTAGATGAGTTTTCTTTGTTAGAGGTTGACGCTAACTGTACATCTACCAACCCTGTCTCTTAAAGTCTGACATTAGCATCTTAGCTCTTGATCAAGGTGTTATCTCATAGGAAATAGAACTGCAATAAATTTTCTTTGTCAATCTTCAGAAGAAGTTCTATAATTAGCTGTCATGGTAATAAACTCACTATAAAGTCCATTTCAGTTAAGGGACTATTATTTTTTTAATCTAAAACTGGGTTTCTTCATGGAATTGTCACTCAACTGTATGAAAAATAAATATACTTGCTTCAGTATATAAACTGGCATTAGAAAGTGTCAGTTCAAACTATTTCTCTAGCAGATTTTAGTGAAGCCAAAAAAACATACTTTTGTTCTTTGGCAATCCTGTGATATAGAGCTTAAAACCATTTACAAAATGCTTTCATATGTAGCACCTTTCATTTACTCATACAAAAAATAGTATTGCTTAATTACTATATGCCACACATTATCTCTGTCTTCATTGAACGTACATTCTACATTAGTGTTTCTCAGACTTGAGTACTTACTGAATGCCACACATATCTCTGTCCTCACTGAATGTACAGTCTACAGCAGTATTTCTCATACTTAAATGAAAAAAATGAATCACCCAAGGATCTTATGAAATTGCAGATTCTAAATCTGAGATAGGGCCCACGGCTGCATTTCTAACCAGCTTCCAGGTGATGCTGAGACCACACTTGGAGGAGCAAGAGTCTGATGGATTCATTTAATCCTTTCAACAACAATATAAGATGTGTACCAGTGTTTATCTTATTATCTTGAGCAGTTACTATGTAGAAGCACTGTGCTACCATTGTAAACAAACAATTCAATTAGATATAGGCCTCTTAGAAACTCACTATATAGCAGAAAAAAACTATGACAAATAATTATGGATGTGTGATTCTAATTTTTATGAAACATCCATTTATCTATCATAAATATTTATCCAAATAATATGATATAACATAAACAAATATAATAATAAACATGTAGTCTAAACGGAGTTCACAGACACAATGATTAGCCCAAAGTCATATAACTAGTTAAACAGGGTTAGCGTGTAAATCTAGTCCTATCAAGCCAAGATTGGTCCTTGTCAGAAAACTCATTGACAGAGGAGGCACAGAGATGCACACCAGAAAGCAGACATCCTTCACTGAATAGAGGTTATACCTGTCTCAGAATTGTCCTCACCCTGTGAAGCAGAGATCATCCTGAGTGGCGACCTAGGTGACATCCGTACACGTACTGCCAGGTGATGGGTTGTGCCAGCTAGCTTCTGGTGGACGCCTTGGCTTCATCAGGGTTCTCAGTTTCAAGCAACAAAAATCAAATGATTCAGTAGAAAAGTACACAACTCATGAAATCATTATGAGGGTTGAAAAGCAAGCCCAGAACTGCCCTAAATCATACTGCAGAAACACCCCAGGGAGAAGATAGCTATTACTGATGCTGCTCAGCATGCTGGACTCTGCCCCCTTTCTCTGCCACCATCACTGCCCTGGGAACTGAACTTGGCAATGGTAATGCTGCAAGAGGGAGAACTGGCTGCTGTCCTTGCTTCTTTGTGTCGTGATTGGTTAGGTGCTCAGTTGTTTCCAGCTCTTTTGCGATCCCATGGACTACAGCCCATCAAGCTCCACTGTTCATGGGATTTCCCAGGCAAGAATACTGGAGTGAGCTGCTGTTTCTATTTCTAGGGGTTCTTCCCAACCCAGGGATGGAACCCACGTCTCCTACATTGGCAGGCGGATTCTTTACCACTGAACCACCAGGGAAGCTCCTTCTTTGTGCTACTAGTAAACTGGTAGAAGTTGTCAAATATTTTACTGTCCTCCCTTCCACCCTAGATTCAGGTTCACAGGCTGCCCTCAGCCAATGAGAAGCACCTGCATGGCCGTACTCTGAGTAGACAAGACAAAAATCCAACCAACCCAACAAAAACAAACAGACAAATACATGTCCATCACAACCTTGAATACATGGTGGCTTGTGGAGAAGCAGTATCAGCACCAAGAAGGAGTTTAAAAATACGGAATTTCAGCTCTTATTCCAGATCTTCAGAATCAAGATCTGCTTTCTAATAAGTCGCTGAGGTAATCTGTATGAACTTCAAAGTTTTAGAAGTGTTGCTTTACATTATACAACATGTTGTTCTTTTTAATTTTCAAAGATCAGTGACCATTAGGCTTTATTAATCTATAGGGTTGCCAGATTTAATGCAGGATGCCCAATGAAATTTGAATTTTAGATCAAGAACAAATCATTTTTAGAATGAATATGTCCCATGAAATATTTGGGACATACTTATACTAAAGATTATTACTTGTGAATCTGAAATTCAAATTTAATTGGGTATGCAGTATTTTATCTGGCAATCATACTCACCCAAAAATTCTCTCTCCACAATAAATGGAAATGAACAAAAACAGTCTACAGGAAAGCATTCATACCAGTTTTCTATTTTACATGGTAGATTTTAAGTGTTGAAATCAGAACATGGAAACTCTATACAGTTTAAGTCCAAAAAGTATTTAATGCCTGAGGTCCCCTAATAAAATGAAGGGTGAAGATTCTGTTAATCCAATGAAAACTATTCTGTAGGATGAGTTAATTTTTAAATACACCTTTGAACTAACTAATTTAATGAATTTTGACCAATATCACCTTTATCCCATAGAACCTGACCACATGAACTAAGTAAACAGGAAATAAGCGACAATAGTCACCGTCAGCCTCCCTCTGGACATAGCTACTTAAATTTTCTTCCTAAAGAAAAGGGTTGCAGCCTATACCCAGGAGTTTTAGAAAAGTAGCTTTCAAACATTCAGTTTGGGGGGCTTCCCTTGTGGCTTGATGGTTAAGAATCCTCCTGGCAATACAAGGGACACCTGCTTGATCCCTGGTCTGGGAAGATCCCACATCCTGCAGAGCAACTAAGCCCTTGTGCAACAACTACTGAAGCCCCGATGCTTTAGCGTCAGTGCTCCGCAACAAGAGAAGTCATCACCGTAAGAAGTCTGTGCATCACAACTAGAGAAAAGCCCGTGCAGCAACCCACCACAACCAAACGTAATAAATAAGTAAATAAAGCCTTAAAAAATTCTGTTTGGGAAAAAGGCAGGTTGTATCACATTCAAAAAGTAAAGGAAACTTTACTTTTGTGTGTTAGTTGCTCACCTGTGTCCAACTCTTTGTGACCCCATGGATTGTAGGAAAGGGGTTCTCTGCTCTATCTGTGGGATTCTCCAGGAAAGAATACTGGAATGGGTAGCCATTCCCTTCTCCAGGGGAATCTTCCTGACCCAGGGATCGAACCTGGATCTCCTGCATTGCAGATACCAATTGCATTTATTTGGAAGATAGTTTAATTCACTTTAACATTTAGTCTATCTAAATATTTCCAGTCAGCCAAGTGAGGAATTTTGGGTGGTTGAGAGATTGTAAATTTCATTCCGAAACCTTTTGTATAGTTATCAGTGGGCCACTTGCAATGCAGTTTATCAGTAAAAAATCTTCCATTTATCATACCCAACAAAGTCTTATCCTCTTGGCTGGTAGTGAAATGTCTAAGGTCTAGGAGAAGGACTTCAGTTCCAAGGTAATATCCTTAAGGACTGATGAGTGTTAGAGACTAAATAAATATCCATAGTCTCCCTCCCACCAGAGGTGTTATCTTGTTGTCACCTTTTAATTAACAATTCATAAGCCATCCCCTATTACAGATGATTTTAACAGGTGAATGATATATCCTCGTTTACATGCCAGGCCATAAATGCGCCAACTGACTAACCTTTCTTAAATTTAAAAATAGAAAAAATTATTTAAGTACAAAACTGGTAAGTAGTTAATTTATAATAGAGAATAGTTAGAAACTACTTAAAGCCTCTTCCTCCCCAATAGTGGACTGGTTAAATAAATAATGGTATATGCATAGGATGCAGCCATTACAAATCTTTTCCAGGGCTCCTTGGAAAAAGGGCTGAATTTGGGACTGGAGCAGGAAATTACATGGTGATCCTGGAACATCTTGTCATCTTGTCAAAGGTAAGTGTCAGATATTACTGGGTCATGTCAAAAAGGACTCAGGAGTCAACTTGCAGATGCTCCCATTGGTCAAAGAAGAGACCATCTGAATATGAATCAAGATAACTATAATGATATGGGTTTCAGTCTATTAGTTCAGATTGATATTCTAGAAAAAAAACTCTATTGGTGCCCTTGGAAAATGCTAAGGAACCAACTCATTTTGAAAACTGATAAATAAAGAGAATAAATCAAGCACCTATGTCACTTTTCATACACAGATTTTGCCCTAATAGTTGATAAGAAGAAGCTTCTCTTTACAGAGCATTCCAGCTAGTAATAGGTGAAGATATGATAGAATATCATCATATTGTAGACCATAATGAAATGATGCAACTAGAAAATGATTATCAATGATGGCTAACTTAACAAAAAGACAAGCAGAAATTACTCACCTTCTGTATATAACATCACATACGGAACATTCTTGCCAAAAATCAAACTAGAATTTGATCAATCCAAATTGATCAATTAATTTGATCAATATATGTGTGTGTATATGTATACACACATATACATATGTATATGCATATATGTATATACACATACATACATACATATGCATACACACACACATATACATGTATATACACACATATGTATATACACATATAGATGTATGTATCACACATATATATACATATATGTATGTGTATATACACACATATATATATAAACAATAATTTACAGAAAATAGATAAGGAGCATATGAAATGACACCAGGAGAGTTACAATCAGAAACCCCAGACTATGGGAAATCCTACAGGACAAAGAACACAGTTTTGCTTCAAGAAATCAATTGGAAGAGGAGGGAGAAACTATGGATTAACAGACTTACATATCAGACAATTCACTGTGTGGATTTTTTTGGATCCCAATTTAAACAAATCAATTGTAATGAAAAAACATCCATGAAACAACTTGGGGAAATCTGATTTGAAATCACTGTCCTCAAGAGATATCTACATCCCCATGTTAATTGCAGTGTTATTCCAGTATGCATCTATATTCAGTTACTTTCTAAATATGTGATATTAAAACACTTTTATAAACATTGTAGATGTGATAATGATAGTGTCATAATTTCTAGAAGCAGCCTATTTAGATATAAGTGCTGAACTATCGTGGATGAAGTAATTCGATGTTTGCTTCAAATTAAGATGGAGGTAAGGATGCTTGAATAATTGTTGAAGCTAGGTGATAGGTTCAAGGGCATTCATTATACCATTCTTTCTACTTTTGTATGTGTTTGTAATAAATAATTAGGTATTAAAATTATTTTGGGGGTATAATCTTGATTTTAAATTTGTAATGTAAGTGCAGAGAATTAGTTCCCACTAATTGTCTTTCCCCAATCCCTACACTCTTACCAATTACTCACTCACCTTAATGTTTTAAATAGTTTTCTTTAATTTCTATGTGTACCTATCACTAAATCAGTTCAATTCCATAGACGGAGCAAACAAACAAACAAAAAAGGCAACACACAGATGGCATTATTGATGGGCCAGTTGCATTCTTGTGCTCTGTCCTTCAGGGACCAATACTTTTGAGACAATCAGGAATAGAAGACTGATCTGTAGTGAAGAGACCCCTGCTTCTCTGAGAGAAGTTAACGGATCCTTTGGGGATCAGACTATGATTTTGATCTCATTAGTATTCTGAGCTTCATTCAGCTGTGACTGACAGTCACACAAGTCAATACAGGAGCGCTTTGGGAGAGCCAAGTTAGAGATTTTTTTTTTTTCTTACAGATTAGTGCTTCCATTCTTACGGAGCTCATCAGTAAAACAAATCAGAGTACTTTTGATTCAACAAATGAGTAAAATGAAGCTGTGTTTCTAAGAAAACTGCATTCTTGGACTAGAAGAGAAATAAAAGTCTAAATTACTTGTTCAAATAAAAAAAAAGTTAGTGAAGGAAATGAGAGTATATTCTAGATGATTATTAACGCTTTCATTTTCACTTTCTTTAATCCTAGATCAACTCATAGCCACAGCCTAAATGCAACCTTACAGATTCAAAAAGCAACAAATTTTTATCTTTAACAGTTTTAATCCCATCAAGCACACTTCATAAACAATAGAGTAAAATTAAAATGGAACACCATCAGACCATCAGAAACAGAGGAGAAGAGGGCAGCCGAAGACATGGAAAACGATGAGTCAGTCCCAGCTAGTATTTTCCTTAGGTTTCATTCGCAATTCCAGAAGAAAGCAATACTTAAAATATGCAGTGGCATCCTTTTATCAGGTTACTGAATATAATTTCAAAGCTTAAGGTGATATGTTTAAAGATTGGAAACAATAAAGTTCTGTAGGCTTTTAACGCAGTTGAAACAGGGAAAACTGTTTAGTAAGATATTTTGGATTTAGAGAAGAATGTGCCAATCACCAAAACTTAATGTGTAATTACATAAAAATGCTGGTGCAGTGAAATTAGAAATTCAACAGATGGTCCCCAAATAAAATATTTCCACAGTATATGAGAACAATTGTTTCCTAACTCCTCTCAAGTGAAAGTGTGGATAATTCAGTGCAATCTAAACCATCCCATCCAAGTCAGTTCATTTTATCAAATCACCCAGGGGAATGAACTCAAGACAAAGCAACTTTCACTGAAAACACAATTTCTCATTTAATTAATTAAATAGTTACTGAGGGATTATTGGGGTTACAGAAAAGATACAGATGTTAATAAGAAAAATAAAATACAGGGGATTTCCCTAGTGGTCCAGTGGCTAAGACTGTGCTTACAATGCAGGGGGCCAGGGATAGATCTCTGATCACAGAACTAGATCCCACATGCTGCAACTAAAGATTTGAAGATCCCAGGCGCTGCAACTAAGACCTGGTGCAGTCAAATAGATAAATAAAAATAAATATGAAAAAAAAGGAAAAAGAAAAAAAGAAAATACACCCTTTACTCCTGAAGAGCTCCTAGCTGAAACTGAGAATATGCACCTAAGAACCTGAATATTGACCATGTAGTCTTCTGATTTTTCATAAATGTTAAACAATAAATTGTAATAGGTTGAAATGGTCAAAGATACAAATGATTGTAAGAAAAGACTTATAAGATCCACACATGATGAGAGCTGAACTTGGTGTCACCTAGCATCAAACGATCCTGGACTTTTTACCAGGAGAAACTTTTGCTTTTAGCAACCATTTAAAAATGGTTGATCTATATGTACTTTATTCCTCTCAGCATCGCTTTACCTTATTCACTACATTTCTCCAGTGGTCATTATCTATTCAAGGTAACTATACTCTAGCAGCCCATTTCATGTTCAATTTTATTATTCTGAGGCATTATGGTCCCATAGGGACATCCTACTAAGGTACTGTTTCTCACACTTTATTATGCATCAGAATCACAGGCAGGAAAGACTTGTTAAAAATTAGGTTGCTAGCCCCACCCAGTACTCTTGCCTGGAAAATCCCATGGACGGAGGGGCCTGGTGGGCTGCAGTCCATGGGGTCGCTAAGAGTCCACACGACTGAGCGACTTCACTTTCACTTTTCACTTTCATGCATTGGAGAAGGAAATGGCAACCCACTCCAGTGTTCTTGCCTGGAGAATCCCTGGGACGGGGGAGCCTGGTGGGCTGCCATCTATGGGGTTGCACAGAGTGGGACACGACTGAAGCGACTTAGCAGCAGCAGCAGCAGCAGCAGCCCCACCCTTGGGCTTCCAGGTGACTCAGTGGTAAAGAATCTGCCTGCCAATGCAGGAGATGCGGGTTTGATCCCTGGGTCAGGAAGATCCCCTGGAGAAGGAAATGGCAACCCACTCCAGTATTCTTGCCTGAGAAATCCCATGGACAGAGGAACCTGGTGTATTAAGTCCACGGGGTCACAAAAGAGTTGGACACGACTTAGTGACAAACCACCAATAAGCCCCACCCTCAGAGTTTCTGAAATGGAGCTGCACCCAGAGTAGGTCGAGGATGTAGTCTAAGAATTTGGATTTCTAATTGGTTACCAGGTGATAGTCATACTACTGGCCCAAGGACGACACTTTGAGAACACTTTTCTGAGTGATATCTATCTGCTTCTCAGAAGTAAGTAAGAGAGGTCAAGTTGAGGAAATCAAGAAAGTTTTCTTACTCCTATGAAAATCTCAGACCTGCCTCTGTCTGTTCATATATTTAAGCCCAATTTCTTCCTTTCTGGAGGCTTCTGATACTGAGTGTCTTTTTAAGGTAGGTAGCTCCTGACACACATGCTCGTAATGGTATAATAGAAGTCAGCTTATCTATTTAGAGAGATGTATGACTACACTCACAGATTAAGGATTAATTATTTCCAAAATAGATAATAAGATAAAAGACAGAATAAGGGATGGATCTAGATATTGTCATACTGACTGAATTAAGTCAGACAGAGAAAGATAAAACATACAATATCACTTACATGTGGAATCTAAGAAATGGTACAAATGAACATATTTACAAAACAGAAATAGAGTCACAGATGTGGAAAACAAATTTATGGTTACGGAGGGGAAAAGGGGGAGGAGGGATAAATTAGGAGACTGGGATTGACATATACACAATACTCTATGTAAAATAGATGATTAATAAGAACCTACTGTATAGTACAGCTTCCCAGGTAGCTCAGTGGTAAAGAATCTTCCTGCCAATACAGGAGACACTGGAGATGTGGGTTCGATCCCCTGCAAGAGTAAATGCAACCCATTCCAGTATTCTTGCTTGGGAAATTCCAAATACAGAGGAGCCTGGCAGGCTACAGTCCATGGGGTCGCACAATCAGACAAAACTGAGCGACTGTGTGTGTGTGCACACACGCACACACACATATGCATAAACAGGCAGGGTGGTGGAAGAGCAGAAAGGCACATGGACCATTGGGAGACTGTAATCCAGGCAAGGGATATGAGGACCTGAAATAGGACATCGGTGAGAAGAATGGAAAAAGAGGAATATTTCTGAGTTAGAAACGGTGGGGCATAGGCTTTGTATCAATTTCCTAGTAATAAAGGACAGATTAAATGGATGAAGCACAATCAGTAGTCTGAAAAGCTGTTTGTCAGCTTTTACACGATGGTTCTATTAGTTGGTTTAGTTCCTAGGCACCTGTCTCTTCAAAATACATGACAAAGATACTTTAAAATCTGGTAAAAAAAATTTTCAATTTCGATATATTAAAAAATACTGGGAATTCCCTGGCAGTCCAGTGGTTAGGACTCTGTGATTCCACTGCAGAAGACCCAGATTTGATCCCTAGTTGGGGAAACTAGGATCCTGAAAGCATGTGTTGTGGCCAAAATAAACAAAACCAAAATGCATACCTCATTGCAGTGAATAATTGAGATTGAACTACAAGAAATATGATGTTAAATTTGACTAGTCAAAAGAGAATATAATAACTAAATAAGAGGATTCTTTTCTTGCCAAAATTTAATAATATTTTAAAAATTCTTTGGCGATGTTGAGAAAATAGAGAACAAGAACTGTATGTGTATTTGCAGGTGATGCCACTGTGTGTTCTATCTCGGCCTCAGTTGGGTGTATCTCTATCCGTAAGTCATATGCAATTAGTCACATTGATAAAGTCACACTGACCAGAGAAAATATTTGCTTTTAAAATGATATTGCATATACAGTTATTTTAAAAAATACTTCCAAATCATTACTTCATTTAGTGTTTTTCTCTTCAGAATGTTTGAAGGCTTTGATCCAGTGCTCTCTAACTTCTAGTGTTATTGACTGACAGATGCCCTGTTTTGTGTTCTCTTTGGAAGCTTGAAGGTCTTATCTTTGTCTGCTACATGCTCAAATCTCCTGATGACATGCTTCGGTATAGATCTATTTTTATCCATTTTGGTGGTCACTTGGTGAACTCATATAATTTGGTAACTCATGTACTTCAGTTCTCGGGAGTTTTCTTAGATTATTTCACTGATGACTTTCATCATTTTCCCCTCTTATCTCTGTTTTTGGAGCCATTATTATTTGGATTTTGGACTGGTTCTCTTTACTTTCTAAGAAATTTCCTTAATTTTCTCTTCCAAAGCTTTTATCAATTTTTTCCCCCACTTATTCTCTATGGTTTTCAATTCTAAATGCTCTAAATGTCTCACATGATAGAGCCTTCCCTCAAATGTCTGATAATCCTTGGTTGTCTGCTAATATTTAAGAACAGGACAATAAAATGCTGATTGGAAACTCTGAATGACTGGGTGAGAGGTTGTCAGCTATAGTTTCCTATAGTGTGATTTGTTTGGGCTGATAGGTGGGAACCTCCCATGTCAATATCTTCAGGTCTTTCCTCTTAGAAAGAGGTTAATCAGGTTCCACACAGATAGACCTTCTAATCTCTTCCATGGAAGCTGAAGGTCTGGCTGCTGGAATCAGGGAACTGAGTTGGTAAAAACATTTGCAAGCCTCAGAATCTAATATCCAAATGTTCACTTAATCCCCCTTGCCTCTAGAGATCTCCAGTTTCACCTTCTGCAGAGAATAAGTTTTCAGTACAGGCATTTAATCACTTAAATAATAAATGTCACTATCAAGGAGTAGAGAACTCCTTTTAGCTATGACCAGAGAGGAAAGGTGAAATCTGTACTAGGGAATTCCTCAAAGCTGAGGGATTTTTGCTGGCTGATAGAAGAGAATGAGAGTGGATTGTTGATGACTAGTAGAATCTGGCTTAGGCTAAAAATGGAAAATCTTGGCTTTTAATTCATCTTTGATGGGAGTGCCATGAACTGAAGGTAATACTTCTTATTAAACTAATTGTTACATGACGTTGTTTCTTTTAGTCCCAAGGAGACAGCTGTGGAAAAGAAAGCACCAACTCCTGGCTGCTCTTCTGCAGTGCGGGCAGCTACAAGGGCGTCTACTGGTCATCACCCTTGGTTCTAAGGGGAAAACGTTAGCAGGCCAGTCATTCCATCTAAATAGCAACTTGCCACTTGACTTGATTGGCGCTATTCCCTCTCCTCCTTGTCTGAGCTTTCTAGAATTCTTGCCCTCTGAATAAGAGGCCAAGGTCAAGTCTTTCTCCCAAGGGAGCAAAGCCCATTGTTTCCGATGCTTTTCCTTTTGACTGAAAAGTTTCTTTGGGCAATAAAGATCTCCTGATAAAATTGGGTGTATGAGTGTAGATTTGGGGGTGCTATTAGAAAGAAGAGACTGAAACTATGCTGACAAGAATTCCTGTGTCTGCCAGTTAAGGTGAATGAGCGGTAAACTTAAAATCTGTGAGATTATATCCTTCTTGAGGACAGGGGGGTTTGATACTTCTGTTCCGAAACAGCACTTAGTACCATGCCATGCATGTAAGAAGTGTTCATTAAATATATTTCAACGTTTATTTATTGAGGCTGATTAGCTTACACTATAGAAACAGTACTATTAATTACCACTGAATTTGGGTTACTGGCTATTTCTCTCAGCTTTTATTTATTATTTTAAAAATATTTATATATTTATTTAATACTTATTTAGTTGCAGCTCATAGGATCTTTAGTTGTGGCATGTGGGATCTAGTTCCCTGACAGGGATTGAACCTGGGCCCCTCGGCATTGGGAGCATGGAGTCTTAGCCACTGGGCCATCAAGGAAACCCCTCTCTCAGCTTTTAAATAAAGTCTTCTGGCTCTATCTGGCAAGGTCGGCAAAAGCTCAGAAATGACTTACAAGTAACAAAACTCCAGTTTTTAAAACTGTTTTTTGTCTTCCATATATATATATTGTAGATTAATAGAAAATCTGTTTGTGGGAAACACATTCCCTTATAAAAATGATACATGAAAAGACTGTACTACAGGATGAAGAATAAATTCATGTTTAATGTCAAATAACTGACAGATTTAATTCCAGCCTCCCTTTCTTGAGTGTGTACTATACACCTGGCACTCTGCTAGGTGCACACTACAGACAGATGTATGGCAGCCCCATCCTCTAAGGAGTGTTTAATCTACTGAGGAAAATAAACTATATAATAACATGGGTCATAATAGATACGAAAAACTTTACCAGTCAGTCCCTCAAAGGAGTGAGGGAGCCTCCATGACTGAGGGTTTGAGCAGTGATTTCTTCTTCTAAATTAGTCGTATGAGAAGGATGAGAAGAAACTGGCTCTTCTTTTCTCTTGAAAATAGCATAAATCCTTGAATGGGATTACATGCTTTCTCCTCTCCTAAAGATCTCATTTCAGTTTTACCACTGAGACTATTTCTGATGGAATGAGGCCTAACAGTTCTAATTAGACTTCTCTTCTTGACGTTTAGGTCTTTGCTACAAAAAATGGCCATTGGGCCTTATATCGCTTAGAACACGTTAGACTACAAACAGCAGAGTACTCTAACCCTGTCGGTTCCATCAGGGACGGTAGACCTGGGTTCAGAAACTGTGATCAGAGACTCAAAAACATCACCGAAGAATATCTTTTTCTGTTTATGCTTTCTCCATGTCTACTTTATTTTCACCTGGCAGGACCTGCTGGAAGGTTGGAAGATGGCGGTTCAAAGTCCAGGAGTTTCTTGATTTTTTTTTCCCCCCATAAAATATGCTGCTGATATTCCTTCACGTTTTTGGGTTGCTTTTAAATGCTCCTGGATTTCTTGAGCACATGCAGAAACAGGAGGTTGCCTTTGAAGCTCTCTTGGAATATGAAACAAACAAAAACTCTCCCCGAAGCCCCCAGTGTTGGCCGAAATTGTGTCATGCACATTGCCAACCAGTAACTGCAGCAGGGAATAGAACTATGCTAAGTTATTTAGGTTGGAATTTTGCTAATTTGCTTACACTGGAACCACATTCTCTAGTAGACAGCTAGGCCAGGGATGTGACGCCAAGCAGCAGGGTGGCTGTTTACCCAGATAAGGGGGAGTAGATACAGGGGAGGCTACAGAATCTGGCACAAGTACAGAATGTGGCAGATGACAACGTCATGGAAACCCTTACCCTCAAGCTACAACTGCCTTCTTCCGCTGGACAGCTCTATTTGTAATAAAGTATAGTAATCGCATATCTGCAACTGAGCTTGTTTCCATGCAGATCAGGCCTCCAAAGGCTCCTTCTTGCCTTCATGGTGTTGGCTGCATTTTTCAGTGTTACTCTGGATCTGTCTTCTTTCCTCACTGTTTCTTCTGCCGGGGCCTTACTGGTCCTTACTGCATTCACTGACCCAAAGAGTCAAACCCTGGCTGATATTGGAGAAAACCTTACTCTGATATCCAAATGGAAAAAAATTGAGGTTTAATTATTCTGTCGTCTTTCCACTCCGTTTGGGGTTCTTCAGGCCAAGTTCAGTACTTGCGCCAAGACTGCGGCTGTGCGACAGAACCTACCTGGGCCATCTCTAAAACGAAGGGACTGGCTTGATCCATTTACAAAAACTCTTCTTGCGGTGCGATCCGGTAGTCTTGATTGGAAATCGGACAGGACGAGAGGGCTGCAGACGTGGAAGCTTGAGTGAGTGGAGTGTTTGGGAACCTGAAGCCCACGTTGCTTTGTGTGGTTTGAGGGAGGTCTTGCCTCTTCTGCGTTCCGCCCACCAACGAATTTGACCATCCGTACCTACTCCAAGAGCCCACCAAGGTGGCCGGTCCCCCTTCCCCACGCACTCATCTTCCGCGCCGAGCCATGCGTAGCCTCCTGGGGCCGAAGCCTCCAGGCCAAGCCAAGCCTGGCGTCCGGCGTCCGGCGTCCAGCGCGGCTTGCTCCGGAAAGCCTTTCAGGATTCTTGCGGCCTCGGGCTAGGTGGCCTGGGCAGCGGATCCAGATGCGCCCGCTGTTGCGTCTCCGCCGCTCTGCTTCGGGAAGAGAGGCCAGAGCAGAACGGGCTGGGGGAGGCGCCACGGCGACTGCCGCCCATCTCCCGAGGGCCCGACCAGGCTTCCTCGCAGGCGGCCCGGCCCTGCCTCACGGGGTGCCTGCGCGTGCCTCCCGCCCCTCCCCACCCGCTCCGGTCCGCCTCACCCCACCGCCGGCTTTGTCCGCCAGCCGCGCGGCGGCCCCTCCCCGTTCCCGTCGGCTCCTCCCCGCCCCCTCCGCTGGCCCCACTTCCTCGGCGCAGGCGGCGGGAGCGGACCGGGGACGAAGGGGTTAACCCGGGGCTCTTCCCGGCGCGGAGGGATCCGGAGCCGAGCCGAGCGCGGTGCTGAGGCTGCCTCAGCGAAAAAAATGTCCGCCTGAGGAGACCCACAAGTTCTATTCGGGGGGACCGCCAGCCCGCCCCGGGAGGAAGGGGCGGCCAGGCCCGAAAGCCGCCTCCCCGGCCCGGATCCGAGAGCTCGCGCGGGGCAAAGTGAGCCGAACCGCCGGGCGGTGCAAGGGGAAGCCCGAGCCCGCTCTCCCGGCCAAAGTGAACTTTAATCGAGGTGGTTGGATGCGGAGACGGGGCGGCAGGTAATTGCGGGCCGGTGAGCGGGAGGGGGACGCCGTGGCGGGGCTGGGAGGTGCGGGGCGCCGCCGTGTCCCGGCCGGAGCAGAGGCGCCCCCGGCCCGCGCCCCAACTCCGCACCCCTTTGTACAGAAGCGAACCCGGGGTCCCCTCCAAGTTGGGGAGCGGAGTGGGGGTGGAGGTGAGAGTCGCGGACGGCCAGGCCCGCGGGCGGCGCGCTCGGCCTGCGAGCCCGGCTCAGCGCTCGGCAGGGGCTCCCGGGCGCGCGGGAGAGCGGGCTCTTCGGCTACCGAGCCAGGCTCATTGTTAAGCAGCTCCGGGGTCGGCCGTCCGCAGGCAGGGCAGCAAAAGTGGGAGGAGGCCGAACCGGGGGAGGAGGACGCCGGGCGAGAGCGGGACTAGTTGTCCGTGTTTCTGTTTTCTTTTTAAAAACGTCTCTGGGACGCGCGGGGGATGCTTTCCGACCCCCGGGGCCCGCGGGGGACGTCCGGGCGGCGGCGGCAAGAGACGCGGGCCTGCGAGCGGCGCGTTCCCTGCAACTTGTCAGTTCTATTGTTGCAGAGCCAGTGAGTCACTTCGCTACTCCCCTCGCCGCCGTTCCGCTCCCTGGATGCCCAATCGTCCCTCACCCCGCCCCTGGAGACCCCCGCCCCGGCCGGGCCCCGCGCGTCGGGCACCCGGCGGCGGCGGCGCGGGGTAGGGGGCGCCGGGGAGGGGGCAGGACGGGCTCGGAAACTTGCGGGAGAGGTGACGAGTTGCGGGAGCCCCCGCCTCGCTCCCGGGCCGGGCCGGGGAACGCGTGGATTCACGGACCCGTGCGGGCGCCGGGCTCTCCTGCCCCCTGCCCGCGCGGCGGTGGGGAACGAGGAGGGTATTGGAAGTCAGCCTGGCGCTTTTCCTCTTCCTCTACGCCCCTCTCCATCCCCGAACACACTTTGGGCCTCGGCGGTCTCTGGCTGGTCTCTAGCTGAGCCTCTTTTCTCTGCCTCAGGACCTGTTAAAAGTGGCCGAAGATGAATCCCCAGCAGCAGCGCATGGCCGCTATAGGGACCGACAAGGAGCTGAGCGACCTGCTGGACTTCAGTGCGGTATGAGAGCTCTCCACGGCATCTTGGGGTTCTACTGAGGTTTACAGAAAAAAGAAAAGGGGGAGAGCGACATGGAGACTAAGCAGCGTGAACTCCATCTGCTTTGAGCAGTAGTTCTCAGGGCTGGAGTCCAGCTCCCCCAAGTTGGACACCTGAACTTTGATGTAATGTCTAGACTTGCAGATTTAAAACTTTAATGCCAGAGGGGTCACTTGATTTAACCAGTGAAAAGGAGAACAACTTAGTCTTGAGCTTTGGTTTAGTCACCCTCTGACCCTGATGGTTATTAGGGATTTTGAACTTCATATGAAAAAAGAAAATTGTTTTTTTCTTCAATACTCCTAATCATTTCCTTTCCCAAGATGTGGTATAGTTTATGGTACCTGAACTATGAAACTAGTGAAGGGCTAAAATTTCCTGCCTTTTGGGTTGAACCCTCTTAAGATAAATGTATATGGACTTCACACGTGTATGTGTGTGTAAATGTATACATATTATGAGAAGTGTATGTGTGTATATATGTTTGAAATTTTTTTAACACAGGGAAAAATATAACCTGAAATCAAAGAGCCCATTGCCTTTATTTCTAATGGGTTGAATTTGTTTATTAACTGCTTTTACAAAATGAAGATCATTGACCAAAACTTACCATTTAAACTTAATAATCTCAGAATTTCTCATACAAGTGACGGGATTTTCAGAACAGAAAACAGCCAGTATTTCCAAATAGTGTGAGGAAATAGTATTACCAAGTGTGTTTGCCTTTCTGGATCTGAATGTATATCTATCTCCATTTTTAACTTCTCTCTGAAATACAGTAGCTAGTTGATAACTCTTGATGAACTGTGTTTGCAAGGAGTCTAGCAGAATTTCAGGACTAATAGAAATGTTTGGGTTATTTTGTAGATGTTTTCCCCACCTGTTAATAGTGGGAAAACCAGACCAACGACACTGGGAAGCAGTCAGTTCAGCGGATCAGGTAAGATCATGTCTAAAATCAGAAACTCTTATGTTGGTGTTATGGTATGTTTATGTAGAAAAATATGAAGTGTTTTAGTATGTTTTTTTAATGCCATTCTTTAGCGTCTAGTTAGAACCATCAACAAAAACAACAAGCCCCAAATGTGGGCTGTAGCTCTAAGGATCCATTGACATTTCTTTGAGAATTTCAATGTGACTTTAAAAAATTTTCTTTTCTCTGAATTTTTAAGTTGAAAGTCATCTTGTTTGAGTACAGGTGATTGTGTCATGCTTCTGTATTTTGAAAAGTACAAGAAGAAAATGCTCTTTGGTGTATGTGTGTTTTTTTTTGTTTATATATACATGTGTGTATTTTAAAATTTTTTCTAAATTTTAGCCCATTAGCATTATTAAACCTTTGGAAAAAAAGACTTGGTAAAATAATATTACTTAAAATAGGCATATGAAAACTGAAATTGAGTCAAGCAATAATTAGTAAGGCTTATTTTAAAAGATGGCTATTCCTTTGGAAGTCTGCAGGAAATTAACAATTTTGTAGACAGTTATTTAAAATGTTGCAAATAAATGAATAGCAAGTTAGATTTACTTTCAAATAACACAGATGACTGAATTCTGTCCTACATTCACATTACAGTAGAATAACACTTAGAATAAGTTAAATTCCTCCTCCTACGGTAGTGCTTTGCTCTTTTGATTTACCTCCTGTATATTTATAACTACCTTGCTCCATTATGAATATTTATCCCATATTTCTTAAGAATGCACTTTTTCCTTTATACTCATGATTTAAAAAAATAAATGTTTCAGAAGCTAGGTTCATTCTAGTGTAGAAAAGCTATAATTTTCTGTTTAACTTAGATTATTCCTTAGTGCTCAGAGATGAGAAAAAAATAATGAAAGCCAAGACAGCATCATCCTAAGAAAACCAGCTGTCAAATCTCTAGGCTGAAACTCAATGTATTTCTTTTTGACTGTTGCTTTTTTCTTTCCCCTAATAAAATGATAGCTGATTTCTTAAGTGTGAAAGCAAAACATCAGAAATGGTTAATTTCATAACCAGTTTAACCCTTTATACCACTTTACGTTAAAAAAGTTTCTATTTAAAAATCATACACTACTTGAATTTACTAAAATTCATTTTTAATTATGAAATTACAACTTAAAGGGAAAATATAGCATGTTTTATTTCTCAAATAAGTAAAATAAAAATGTTTTGGATTTTAAATATTCTAAAGCCTAGTATTATTCTTAATCAAAAGACTATCATAAAATGTCAGCCAAACCTCAGCTCTTCTCCCACTTCTGTCTGTTTATTGGTAATTGTTTGGAAAGTCATTGCTTTTTTGGGTTGGGGAGAGAAGGTTATTTGTTAATATAGAAGAAGGCTGTTTTCTCTTTCTTTACTACTGTTTTGAGTACCTGTCAAATTTTGCAGTTGATATACTCAAGAACTTTAAAACTTACTTTGTTGACTACATAGTAGATGCTTAGTATATTTCATTAAATGAGTAATGATATTGCTGTTTCAGATTGGCTTGAATTGCAGAAAATATATGTAACAGACATTGATATCAGGGACATGAGCTTAGAAATTTGCTATTAGAAATACTTTTCTGTTTTTGGAATAATGTCAACTATGTGTTTTTTTTTACTTTTTAAAATTAAAAAGTATGGTGAACTTGATGTGTATTACTAGCATGGCACTGGGGCAGTTGTGGGTCCTTTTTGTAGCATGCATTATACAGATAAAAAATTATTTTTCTACACTGTAGAAGTGTTCATAGTATTTGTTTCTTTGGAGCAGGAAATTTTAAGTTTTAAAACTGTTAGGTTTTGTATCCAATGAAAACGAACTTAAATATTTTTCTGTGCGGTTTTTTTTTAAATTTCAGGAAAAAATTGTAATTAAAAAAAGCTGTGACCTTTAGTAATTCTGAATGGATTTAGCTTTGGGGGAAGGGGAAATTGCAAAGCAATTATTTTATGTGAAAGTATACTGGTAGATATGGCCTTACAGCCGTTTCTTATCTTAAAGGAAACGTTTAAAAGAAATGGGTATGACGGTATTGTTTTACTTACGTATTTTATTGACACTTTAATAATCTTCTGTCCTGATGTCAAAGGATATGTAATACATCCTAATGACTGATTATTTGCAGTATATAAGGAAGGAGCTAAAGATCTGACTTTGCTTTTGAAGACATGACTTAAAGACTAATTACCTTGTTTTTGAAATAACATTTGTAAAATCCCAAGGCTTTGCCTCATGAAAACTGTAAGTGTATAGTATAATTGCCCTTATTGATTGTCCTTTTTGATGCTGACTTAATTTCACTGTAAGTGCTATAGTATGTGATGTTATTTTAAAATCTTATTCTGAATGGAAAATATAACTTATATGATAGCTGACACTTTATCAAAAGTCACCATGGAAAAGGTTAATGTATATTTTCTATTACTTATTTGTCTTGACAATAAGTAATATGTCAAAAAATAAGGCAATAAAAATTAGTCATAATTTTTATTTTTTCAGCGAGGGTGTTAATTTTCTTTGCATTATAATAAGACTGAACTTGTCTACTTGATAGGATATAATCTCTGAGGTATTCTTATTGTGACCTTGAGAGGGGGGCTTCTTTCTGTAGGAGTCAAAGGTGAGGCACTTTATAGGACAACACTGTCCTATTAGAGGAAAGCTTGTTGAAAGGATTGACAGAGTGGAAATAGTTCGGTGTTTAAATCCACTCTCCCCTCCAACTTTAGGTCTTGAGTGTGTAGAACTAAATTGTGATATTTGGCTTAGATTTTAGTAGTTTAAATATTTACATGATAGCTGAAAGATTTCCTTTGTTAGTTTTTGAATCTAAGTCATAAGAGGTGTCCAAAGGAAGTGGGATATATATGTTTTGTAAGTAACTATACGTATTGAGTCTGTCTCTTATATTTCTATCTAGAAAGTTATTTTAGCTACCAAGTAAAGCTTTCACTTTTCTTTGTTCAAATCAGACTTTTGTAACACTATAAATTTCTTGCCGAAGATTTTTGGAAAGAATTACAAGAATTATTTTTCTAGCTCTTAATTTTTAAAAGGAATGCAGGTTTTCATTTTTTGGGTGGTATTTTCATATGTACATATAGACTTTTTGAAAATATTGATATGGGGCAGAAAAATGAATTCTCATTAAATTTATCCCCAGTTTTTTAAATTAAACTTTTTGTTTTGAGATAATTGTAGATTCATACGCAGTTGTAAGAAACAATACAGAGATCCCACTTGCACGTCACCATGCTTCTCACAAGCATACTTGTAAAACTATGGTACAGTATCACAGCTAGGTTTCTGACAGCGATAAAGTCAAGGTACAAGAGCAGTTTCATCATCATGAAGATTCCTGATGTCCTGATGTTTCCCTAATGTAGCTTTATCTATTTTTAAAGTAATTTGAAAAGAAAAAAAGGGAAAAATTAGTCAATACTTACTCACAGATTGCCACAGTGTTACTCAAAATATCAAAAAAGAGAATACCAAAGTTTTACCAATGTATTTTTTAACTGAATTATAAGTATAAGTAGGAGTGGTAATTTTATAAAGGCAAAACTAGGTTTGGGTTTTTCACTTAAGGTATTATAAACTTATGAGTAGGGTATGTTTCATTTTGTGTACCTATCAGTATTGAAATTCGTTGACTACAGTGTGTAATAATACAGACTTACTCAAATTTAATACTGCTACTTGGATAACTGAGCCATGTTAGACATTTGCTTCTGGCAAGCTGTAGTGATCAGGAAGTAACTGCAGAGTCAACAGGCATGTGAAGAAAAATACAATATTTTAGGATAAATATAGTCTATTGTTAAGTTGCTTATTTAAAGTAAAAGTTAAATAGTAAAGGAGTGTTTTTAGAGAATCTGTATATGAAAATATAATCTTAGAAAACAGAAAAATTAGATACAAGATTATAACCATGGGTATTGTGTGTTTTTAGGAGTAGTTCCTATAGTTATTTTAAGTAGTCATGGCTTATAATGGATTTGAAAAGCAGTTTGATTAGGTCACAGTATTTTAGAGGGTTGGTTTTACAGTGAGCCATACCTTTGATTAATTATTATTTCTGTTTTCATTAACAGTTTAAATACAGATTCAACTTTCTGTCTTTTATGTTGTCTTTTTATTTGAGTTTTAAAATCATTCTCTTGGATAGGAAGATAAAAAAGATGAAGATTTCTGTTTTTATTTAGTCACTAAGTTGTGTCTGACTCTTTTGCGACCCCATGGACTGTAGCCTACCAGGCTCCTCTATCCATGTGCTTTCCCAGGCAAAAATACTGGAGTGGGTTGCCATTTCCTTCTCCAGGGAATCTTCCCAACCCAGGGAGCAAACCCCGGGAGCAAACCCATGTCTTCTGCATTAGCAGGCAGATTTTTTTACCTCTGAGTCGCCAGGGAAGCCCAAAGGTGAAGATACTCAACTTTAAATATAAATACAGTTGTTTTCATTTTCACATTTTAGATTTAATGGGGCTATATACAGTAATTTCTTTTTTTATATGTATATTCTTTTTACTTTTTAAATCATTTTTTAAAGTATTTATTTATTTGGGCATTGGGTCTTAACAGTTGCAGCAAGTAGGCTCTTCCTTCGTTGTGGTGCATGGACTCTAGTTGTGGTGCATGGGCTTCAGAGCACTCCGGCTCAGTAGCTGTGGCTCACAGGCTTAGCTGCTCTCTGGCTAGTTCCCAGACAAGGGATTGAACCCGGGTCCTCTGCATTGCAAGGCAGATTCTTAACCACTGGACCATCAGGGAAATCCCAGTAATTTCTTATTAAAGCCAAATAGTCTTTTTTGTTCTTGAACAATTGATAATCATGTGTGGAATGTCATTGTCTGCCTTGTGTTGTCAAAGGCTGGAATAACTTTCCACAAAAGAGTAAAATAACACTATTAGAAAAAGTCTCCTGGAAAAAAAAGTAGTTTTTGGACAGTGTGTGGGATAATTAAAAAAAAAAAATCATATAATAGGACTGCTTTTGTGTATTGCTTGAATATGGTTTTTTGGAAAGGGATGTCGAAATTACTGATCTAATTCTTTTGTGCTTATAGAATAAAATGAAAAGAAGATGAACATTTAAATATATCAGTTAGAAACATTTTCTGCTTTTTTAAATAGTTGAGCCATATTTATCTTAGATTTATCAATTAAACACATTTATTTAGTATTTGCACATCTTGGTATCCTCCTAGCTTTTGGGAAGGTGGCAAATGGAGAAGGATATAGAGAAAAAGGGGAGGCATCTCATTAGATAGATAGATAAGATGTAAAAATACGAGGTAGATAAATATCTGTAACAAAAAATGTCAACAATTGCGCATCAGTGTAGGTTATATTGAGTCCATAAGAATAAGGATGTGCTGAGGAGTGAGGGGACTGGTTTAAAGATAAATCAGAAGTGTTGAATTTAGAGTTGACTTTAAAGGAGATACAAAAAATGAATTAGAGAAGAGAAGAACTGTCTTCCCAAATGTCCTCCTTTTCATTAACAGAGACCTGGAAATGGGAGGCTTGCTTCAAGGTCCTGTGTATACACAATTCAGGGAAAGAGAAACTGATTTTTATTGATGACAACTCCTGTACTCCTAGAGGAGCTCATGTTTATATACTGCATGGGTTCAATTCTAACCATTGCTGTTTATGAGCTGGTGATCTTGGGTATGTTTCTTACCCTTTTTATGCTTCTGTTTCTTACTCTGTAAAAGCCTCATGAGTTGTTACAAGTGTTAGCTGAGTTGATAGAAGTAAAGCTCTAGGAACAGTATCTGGCACATAGTGAACTGTGGTGAAGTGAATTGTTAGTGGTGAGGCAATAAAATAAGGAAAGCATTTACTTACTCAGGAGGCTATTGTGCTAATCTCTGGTGTAAATTTGGACCTGGTATTAGTATAGGAAGTAGGAAGGAAAAATACCAGAAGAAAGGAAAGGATTGACAGAATTTGAAGGATTGGGTTTCTGTAGGTAAGAGAAGTGACTTTTGCAGTTCTGGTGAAACTGGAAGATTGTTGTGCTGGAGGAAAAAAAAAGATATGTTTTGAGCATTTTGATTTTCACATGGCCTGGGACTCTTGCTAATTTAGGGATTTATGAGAAAAGAGTGCTGCAGGATGAGTTAAAGATTTTGGTTTAAAAAAAGCTATTTTCTGCCTATAAAATTAATACATAATCATCATTGAAAAAAGTTAGAACAAAAAAGCAATAGGTGGGGAAAGACATTCATTATTTTACTATCGAGTAGATTTTACAGTTTGATTTATTTCCTTCTAATCTTTTTTTCCCCTGTTGTATGTTTGCAACATTGTGAGCTTACTGATGGTTTCATTTCTTGACCTGCTTTTTTATTTCACATGATGTTATGAATATTATCTCATATTCTTAAAGATTCTTCATTTAGTTTGGTTGCTGAGCTCTTGTGACCCCATGGACTGCAGCACATCAGGCTTCCCCCTGCATCACCAACTCCTGGAGCTTGCTCAAACTCATGTCCATCGAGTTGGTGATGTCATCCAACCATCTCATCCTCTGTTGTCTCCTTCTCCTCCTGCCCTCAGTCTTTCTCAGCATCAGCGTCTTTTCCAGTGAGTCAGTTCTTCACATCAAGTGGCCAAAGTATTGGAGCTTCAACTTCAGCATCAGTCCTTCCAATGAATATTCAGAACTGATTTCATTTAGGATTGACTGGATTGATCTCCTTGCAGTCCAAGGGACTTGCAAGAGTCTTCTCCAATACCACAGTTCAAAAGCATCAAAAAAGATTCTTCATAAACTCCCTTAAAAATTGTTGTATTATTACATGGGATGGATACAGTGTAACTTTTATCAAATAATTTCTCTTACTGCTTGATGCTTCGAGAGTCTGTTGATTTGCTTCTTGGTATTATAAAAAATATGATAGTGAATACCTTTTTGTACATCCATACATTTTTATCCACACTTCCTTTGGTTTCCTTTGGCTAAGAGGTGGAGATTTGGGGTTTTGTTCTTACAAGTTATAATTAAAGCTAAGTGAGTGAATGTATACCCTAGGGAAAGGTCAAGGATTGATGTTAATGGTGGAGTTAAATATATAAAATAGTTACTTTGGCTGATTATTTATTACTTAATAGATGGAGTGTTTGATGACATTGGGTGCAGATTTGTATTTGTATATAATTTGATTGTGTGGTGACTGGAGGGAATTCTTGGCATTCTTTGAGCTGTGCTTGTCGAAATAGAGTGGAATCTAGTTGGATTCTATACATTTCTGATACATCTACTGTTTGTTCTCTGTTTTTTGTTACTTTGGGGTACAAAAGCATCCAAGTGTTACTCTCTGCATTCCATCTTTCAAGTTGTGTGAAGTTCTTCACTTTTTTCCTCTGATGGTGAAGGGAGTGGAGTGAGTCGGCATGATTCTATTTAATGTAGAAAATGTGAGAGAGTCCTTGAATTCTTGGTGTTTTATAAGAGAGGCAGTGTAGTGTAGTGGGAAGAATTGGTATCAGGAGCCAGATGACTGGATTGGAACTTAATAGCTGGGCCCTGGGAAAGTCATTTAAATGATCTGAGCATACTTTTTTCCTTTGTGAAGAGTGAATGATAATGCTTACCTTCAGAATCCATATGAGGATCCAATAAGATCTCTGTATATTGTTTACTACACTGTGCAGCTTCAAAAATGGTAGCTGCCATTTTTATGGTACCCTCTTAAGTAATACTAATGTAATATTCATTATTAATAGTAATAATTATAACCAGTTGTATAGCCAGTGTTGATTGAGCTGTTATCATATGCTAGGTACTGTGCTAAACTGTTTATAAGCATTATCTCATTTTGATTTGGGTAAAATGTGATATTTATGATGGTAGATAGGGTGAAGAAATGCCCATCAAGAACAGCATATCAAAGTTGCTTTTTAGTGCCATAAAATGGTGCCTGTTGTTAAAATTCCAAGAAAATATCAGGCAGAAGAAGAGTTTTGAAAGGTCATTCATTTCAGTTCAGTCACTTAGTCGGGTCTGACTCTTTGTGACCCCATGGACTGCAGCATGTCAGGCTTCCTTGTCCGTCACCAACTTGCTGAAACTAATGTCCATCGAGTTGGTGATGCCATCCAACCATCTCATCCTCTGTCATCCCTGTCTCCCGCCTTCAGTCTTTCCCAGCTTCAGGGTCTTTTCCAGTGAGTCAGTTCTTTGCATCAGGTGGCCAAAGTATTGGAGTTTCAGCTTCAGCATCAGTCCTTCCAATGAATATTCAGGACTGATTTCCTTTAGGATGGACTGGTTGGATCTCCTTGCACTCCAAGGAACTCTCAAGAGTCTTCTCCAACACTGCAGTTCAAAAGCATTGATTCTTTGGCTCTCAGCTTTCTTTATGGTCCAACTCCCATCCATTCATGACCACTGGAAAGACCACAGCTTTGACTAGCTGTGGTTTGTCAGCAAAGTGATGTGCTGATTTTTAGTATGCTGTCTAGGTTGGTCATAGCTTTTCTTCCAAGGAGCAAGCGTCTTTAATTTCATGGCTTCAGTGATTTTGGAGCCCAAGAAAATAAAGTCTGTCACTGTTTCCATTGTTTGCCCATCTATTTATCATGAAGTGATGGGACTGGATGCCACGATCTTAGTTTTTTGAATGTTGAATTTTAAGCCAGCTTTTTCACTCTCCTTTTTCACTTTCATCAAGAGGCTCTTGAGTTCCTCTTCACTTTCTGCCATAAGGCTGGTGTCATCTGCATTTCTGAGGTTATTGATGTTTCTCCTGGCAAACTTGATTCCAGCTGTGCTTATCCAGCCTGGCATTTCGCATGATGTATTCTGCATATAAGTTAAATAAGTAGGGTGACAGTATGCAGCCTTGAGGTATTCCATTCCCGATTTGGAGCCAGTCATTGTTCCATGTCCAGTTCTAACTGTTGCTTCTTGACTTGCATATAGATTTCTCAGGAGGCAGATCAGGTGGTCTGGTATTCCCATCTCTTGAAGAAATTTTCAGAAGTTGTTGTGATCTATACAGTCAAAAGCTTTGGTGTAATCAATAAAGCAGAAGTAGATGTTTTTCTGAAATTCTCTTGCTTTTTTGATGATCCAGCAGATGTTGGCAATTTGATATCTGGTTCTTCTGCCTTTTCAAAATCCAGCTTGAACATCTGGAAATTCACGGCTCACATATTGCTGAAGCCTGGCTTGGAGAATTTTGAGCATTACTTTCCTAGTGTGTGAGATGAATGCAATTGTATTGTGTGGTAGTTTGAACATTCTTTGGCATTGCCCTTCTTTGGGATTGGAACGAAAACTGACCTTTTCCAGTCCTGTAGCCATGGCCACTGCTGAGTTTTCCAAATTTGCTGCCATATTGAATGCAGCACTTTCATAGCATCATCTTTTAGGATTTGAAATAGTGCAACTGGAATTCTATCACCTACACTAGCTTTGTTGTAGTGATGCTTCCTAAGGCCCACTTGACTTTGCATTCCTGTACAATGCGAAGTGCTCTTCAGGCACTCTGTCATTCAGTCAGTTCAGTTCAGTCGCTCAGTCGTGTCCGACTCTCTGCGACCCCGTGAATCGCAGCACGCCAGGCCTCCCTGTCCATCACCAACTCCCGGAATTTACTCAAACTCATGTCCATCGAGTCAGTGATGCCATCCAGCCATCTCATCTTCTGTCGGCCCCTTCTCCTCCTGCCCCCAATCCCTCCCAGCATCAGGGTCTTTTCCAGTGAGTCAACTCTTCGCATGAGGGGGCCAAAGTACTGGAGTTTCAGCTTCAGCATCAGTCCTTCCAATGAACACCCAGGACTGATCTCCTTTAGGATGGACTGGTTGGATCTCCTTGCAGTCCAAGGGACTCTAAAGAGTCATCTCCAACACCACAGTTCAAAAGCATTAATTTTTCAGTGCTCAGCTTTCTTCACAGTCCAACTCGCACATCCATACATGACCACTGGAGAAACCATAACCTTGACCAGGTGGACCTTTGTTGACAAAGTAATGTCTCTGCTTTTTAATGTGCTAGCTAGGTTCCAACCTGTCTCCCAGCTATTCTGTCCTCTCAGGTCACATCATTTTTAATTTATTAATTTATTTAGACTACACTTCACTCTAGAAAAGAAAATTTCAGAGTAATTCTTACACTCGTTCTCACTCTATCATTAGGTGCCTAGTAAAATTACCTTTATTTTTTTTTAGCTGATTTCTTCTTAGTACTATTATTTTATGGACTACATATTGTATAATGCAGAATGATTAACAGAAATGTGTATACTTATTGAAACCCTTTTCCGTGTTAATATCACCACTTGGTTAAAGTGTTTTCTCTATATTCTGTCTCTAGCTGCTTGAAAATTTTCTTTTCTGGAGTGAAGTGTAGTCTAAATAAATTAATAAATTAATAAGTTAAAAATGATGTGACCTGAGAAGATAGAATAGCTGGGAGACAGGTTGGATAGAATGTTAAGAGTCTATGGGATAGAGCTCCTTCACTTTTTTCTTAATGGCAGAGAAGGAGCATAAACTTCCCTGATAGCCTCAAGCAGCACATTTTACATGAGCAGAAGAAATCTTAAAAATCTTCATGTGCATTTTACTTTGTATTGCCTGGCACAGACATATTTGTTGTAATGTAACTTTTAATTAGTCATTGAGTAAAACTGAAGTTGTAGGAAGATTCATTGAGTATAGCTTATTTTTCCTTTTTTTTTTTTTTTTTGGGTATAGCTTATGACATCACCTTCCTCCTGTCTTCCTTTGTATCTTTAGGGGTAGTGGCCAGAGTGGAATGGGATGCAGTCCTATGCTATCCTTTCTTTTGTGAGAAGGCCAGCCTTAGAGTTTCTTCTTTGGCTGTCATTGGTCCTGGATCTTTTCTGGTTGCCACAGAAATCTCTGAAAAAGGATTGTTACACTGGTTGGGGGTGGTTTTGGTAGGGAGGAAATTGTTATTCCATAAGCAGAGCACAGAGAGATTTGTTGTAATATATGTAACTGTCATTTGAACCTCTATTTTCTTTTTCTAGCCAGATCATCCTGTAATTTTTTCGCATACCCTTGACTTGAGAAGAAAATGTATGTTTTTACAGACAGAGCTTTGGTTTTTTAATCCATGTTTAAAATGTGCTCTCACGTGTTCCAGGTTAAAAATGTGCCTCATAAAGACTATGGTGAGTCATCCAAGCTACTGTAAGCTGATTGGGGACTTAAAGATCGAACAGAAATGAAAACGGATTAGGGATTGGTTACTAATTTTTATTGCATTGAATAGTGATTCAGGGATAAAACCTTTAAAATAAAATAACATTTTGAGATAAGGCACAGGACAGAAACACTACCTTTCTTAAGAAACAAAACAAACACTCCCATACCTTATCTTTGGCTATTACAAATGAAAAAAACTGGCTCAAGATGTCATTTTCTCAGATCTATTTCAGATATTAAGAAAGTGCATGAATTTGAACTGAGGGAATACTCTGAATTTGGGAGATTATTCCAGTACTCCAAAGGAAGTCTTTTTGGAAGTAGCCTCCCTCAGAAGCTGTTGATTTGTTTTCTTCTGGTGGTATTGCTGGTGAGCCGTTGTGAGGCTTTAAAATGAGCAGTATTACCTCATGATGACTCTCCCACAGCTTCACTGGTGGTTCATGTAGAGAACGCAGATTGAACTTAATATGATCACACAACTCCAGTCAATGAGCAGCTGCACTGCTGTTCTCAGCAAGAGTTGTGAGTTAGTGGTAGGGTACCACGGGGAACCTTGCTTAGAGGGAATTGTAGTCATCAGCCTCTTGGTCCTGAGGTGTGTGTTTTGAGATTGTTGGGAATAAACGAAAGGTTTGCTGTGGCTCACTTTGGATTTATGGCAGAAGCATAATTTGGTCACAGGTTAGAGAATCTGAGCTATATGGGCATTCGTAAACAATGAATGAACATTGTTTAGTTCTCCTGAGTGAGGAGGTCCTCTTCGGTTTTTGCTATTTGGAAACCCTACTGTATGCAACTGACTTTGACCTACTTAGGCTTTGGAAAATGTTTTTCAGTGTTGGTTCTGATTTAGAATAAAGTTAAAGGGGGAGGTTGGTTGTTGCATGTTGAATCTCTTGGTCACAACTTACAGACAACTTGAATTGATTATGCTTTTCCAACTAGGCAAGTAATAGATTCATTTAAAGACTTTATTAAATATCCTAAATGTCTCTTACTTAACCATCAGCTAGTTCTTTTTATTCTAGGTGATAGCGTAGTTTGTTTCTTATATATCAAGACCACCTTTCATCTGCCAAAGGTTCACAGTCACTGATCTGCCATTATGACATCCAAAAAGATCTGAGTCAAAATTTTCCCTTTAAATTCAGCATAAACTATTGTAGTGGCAGAATATTATCTTTTCTGAAGGGAGGTCATTGACATTCCCTATTTTTCTAGTTGGAGCTTCCCTGCTGGCTCAGTGGTAAAGAATCTGCCTGCCAATGCAGAAGACACCGGTTTGATCCTTGTGTAGGGACGATCCCCTGGAGAAGGAAGTGGCAGCCCATTCCAGTATTCTTGCCTGGAAAACCCCATGGACTTAGGAGCCTGGCTGGCGGGCTACAGTCCATGGGATCACAAAAGAGTTGGACACGACTTAGCGACTAAAAAATGACAACAGTTTTCCTAGTTATTGTATAATTACCAGGTTCTGGGGATGATGTGACATACAGCCATATATACTCTTTCTCTTCTAAAATGTGAAAAATGGAATTCTAAAACTCACCTGGCTCCATGGATTTCTGAAAAGGTACTATAGACCTCCCTTTGTGTGTTTGTGGATGTGGGAGTGAGTGGGTGCAGGGGTGTGTCTGTGGGAGTGAGAATTAACCTCCCTCCCTTCTTCACTGTTTTCAACTCAAAAATTTATTTTTTGGACTAAAACTCTATAGACTAGAGACTGAATTATTTGAAATACAGAAAAAAATTGTAGTGGACTTGTTAATATAAAAGGAAATTCTTCTTGTAATACAGCCTTTTTGGACTGAGCTTTGTGCTTTGAGATGTTTGCCTTATATATTGTTTTAGGAAATCAGTTTTTATTTTGAGTAGGGATAAGCTTTTTATCTTTTGGGCCAAGGAGTGTAGTGATACTTCCCTGGTCATTTTGCATGGAAATTTTCAGTGTACTAATAGAAATGTTCTTATATATATAAAACCAGGTAAGAAATAGTTATGTATATATAGATGTGTATATAAAACTAGCTGCCTGTGATTGTGTGCAAGAGAAAGCCTGAGCCCTGGCCCATATCCAAGTTTAACAGTGTGAGAGCAAACCAGAAAATCCCACCAAGCCGTATGCACGAAGAAAAGGAGGTGCTAAGATTTGGTTTCATAGAGGACAGACAACAAAACCAGTCTTGGGTAGTTTTATTCTTTCCTTTTATATTGGTTAAAGGGTTTATAGCATGATGTTTATTCCTGCAGTGTACTCGTTAAAGGCATCTTCATTAAAAACCAATTGTGATTCTAATGAGTGGATGAAGTTTTCCTCAGGAGCCTGTCATTGGCTCAGTGCTATTATTGTTTAACGTAGCTATGAAAGTAGCAATGAAGGAAGTGTGTAATAAACTAGTCCTTGTGTATCTGTTGTTTTGAGAGTCAGGTCAGTTGGCTATTCTGACTTTTCTGGTTTCCTTGCAAACCTGTTTCCTGTAGCATCACCAGTGTTACTGTCTGAAGAATCCTTATATAATATTAAATAATTAAATTGACATAAAGTTTGTAGAGGTTTGAGATACCCCACATTGGGAACACAGAACAGGCTATACAGCTCAGGTCTGTCTTGCCTTCATATTTATTTAACCTCTCTTGTCAAACTTCAGTGTGTTGCCAGAGTGAACAGAGTATTGCCAGACTGAGACTGACGCTTGCTGAACAAGTTGTGTAGCAGTGGGACTTTGCCCAGTGAATGATTCGGGGAATGAGAAGAGTCTTATTTAAAAGAAAATCAATAATGATAAACGCACTTCATAAATATTTACCCATTCACTATTTACTGCATAATTCTTGTAGGAAGTTGGTAACTGTTCATTTTACAGAGGAAATAGAGAAATCAACAGTGATATACATTTGCCTGTGGTTTCTTATTGCCCCTCAGAAGTAGCAAACTGATCAGTTGTAGTTGCACCTGCACTGATACCAATCTACACCAGAGTACGGTTTGTCAGGAGGAATTTAATATCTCTAGAAATTGTTAAAATTTGTTCTTATAACTGGAGGCTTAAATGGTGCCATGTTGATAATCTTCAAAAGAAAGTGCTTCAGGATTTATTTATTGTTAAGAAAATGATAATCAAAAGCCTCCATAAAATGAAGCTCTTCTTGTTAGTATTACACAATATTAAATATAAACAACTACAGTCTGAAATGTCTTTAGAAGAGTTTCTTCTTTTTGTGTGTGGTCCTCTCTTATTGTTCAGCTGTTGTCAGCCTTTGTGCCTTGGGAAGAAGATAAATTTGATAGTTATAAGATACTGGAATATTCACAGGTATTATTTGGTTGAGGCCGTAGAAAAGAATGGTTGTTTCATAGTGTAGAAAATTCTTTATTTTCACTTCCCCCTTTTCAAAGGTTTAGTGTTTATTTAGTTATAAAGGCAAGTAAAAGCAGATGGAAAATAGTTATTCCAAGGGTAGTTTAAAAATATTATTAAACATGTAGAAGAGGTTTTAATGGAAGTTGTTAAAATTTAATTTTGGCAACAGACTTTTCAAAGCATTAAAATGGAAAGATATATTTGAGAGGGTGCCAATCTAGTGAATTTTGTATTTTTATTTATGTAAAGTAGACTGGGCTTTCATTTTGTTGAAGCACTCGGTAGGCATAGGAGAGTGCGTTAATGTGCTGTTTTTTATTGGTCTGTGTAGAATGTTTGTTCACTTTAAGGTGGTGGTGAACAGAGACAGTTACTTTGTGGTATGCTGGAAAGAGGAGGGGTTTGAAGTCACAACGCTTGGTTCGTTGTTGGCTTTATCGTTTACCAGATTTGTGATCCTACAACAGTGTGTTAACTTCTCTGTTTATTTTATGTCTAAAATGAGGAGAACAAAAATACTGCCTAACAAGCTGTGATAGTGATCAAATCAGATAATTTTTAGGGAAATTATTTCTAAAATGTGGAGGTTTGTGATTCTGTACTAATTTTTGTTGTTGTTCAGTCGCTGCATCCTGTCTGACTTTTTGTGACCCCATGGACTGCAGCACGCCAGGCCTCCCTGTCCCTCACCATCTCCTGGAGTTTGCCCAAGTTCATGTCCATTTTGTTCACATTTGCCCAAGTTTGCCCAGGTTCGTGTCCATTGAATTGGTGATGCTATCGAACTGTCTCTGTACTAGTGTACTACAACCATCATCCTTACTAACATTAGTTGTCTTACGTTAGGTGGCATAGCAACTCTTGAAGGGTTTCCAAGCTCACAAGTTTATGGGCAATGAGTGACTATTCATGCAAAACTTCATTTCTGACAGTCAGTTTAGCTCAGGTGATTGCGAGGGATGATAATCTAAGGAACCCTCTTACAGTAGGGAACCCTCAGAATCTCAGAATTCTTCAGATGAGTTCTTTCTCTTTTTGGTTAGATGAGGGAAGTTAAAGCAATAAAGTAAACTCTGTTAGATCTCAAACTGTAGAGCCTCCAAGTTAGTAATTTTGAGTCTTGTATTTTCAGCTTACTTTTAAATGCTTGTTGACAGTCTGTTGTAGTGACAATGTTAACCCTAGGCTTAAGCAGGGTGGCAGCTAAATAGTTCTTAGGAAAGTTTTTGCTTTGTTTGATGAGCAGTTATCTGAACAAAATTTTAGTGTCAGTAAGAGTTAACCTTTTGAAGATTTTAAAGTACTGGATGTGGTGGCCTTTGTATACTCCTGAGTGAGGATGAGAGGATGCAAGGGTGAAATTGGGAAATACAAGTGGAACTCTCATCTGTATGCCTGTGCTTGAAGCAGGAAGGGTTAACTTAGTCTTACTCACAAAGGACCAGGAATCAGGACTTGGGACTGTGTGCTGGTGCTGCTGTTTCCATGTTCTTTGTGATTAGGAAAGATGAGGGCTTCCCCAGGTCCTGTGCTGTCCCTTTCCAATTGGTGTGCTTGTCTGGACATACAAAACACTTAGGTCACTTTTTACTGGGAAATAGTGAGATTTTTACTTACTCTATGTATGTATGTGTTAATGGGATTATGTTGTTTGGAAATTTTCACTTTATTTTAAAGAAAGAAATCAGCAAATTCAGGAACCCAGAGCCAGTGTGGCTGTTGGGGTGGTTTTGATGGAGGCTCTGTACTGGTGAACTTTATTGGAGCTATTTGCTAATTTTTCTTTAGGAGAAGACAATGGCTGGGTTTAGATGAGAGGGGTTATAGGATGATTTAACAGTCATTTGACTGGTGTCAGGAAAACTTTGGGGCTTTATGGTTGTAATAGTTCCTATTCCATCTTGAAAGATCTTGTGTTAAATTGCAATGATGTGAGAGTAGATGACAGGTGAAACAGAAAAACTGTGGACCTTGGGAATGGATAATCAGGTTTCTGAATACAATTTCTAAGAACCCTGGGGCCAGGTGAAGTAGCTTACTTTTCTTTCATAGGTATTTGATGGCTTTTGCATTCTTGTTGCTACCACTGTGATCTGTTACTTCACTACTGGATGTCATAGTAGTCTCTTTACTTGGCCTCCTTGCTGCCATTTGCTCTGTTTTATTCTGCTCAGGCTGCCATAACAAAATAATACAGGCTGAGTGATTTAAACAACAGCAATTCATTTTCCAACAATTCTGGAAACTGGAAGTCTGAGATCAGGGTAATGACATTGTCAGGTTCTGATGTGAACTCTTCCTGGCTTACAGGCTTTCTTTTTGCTGTGTTCTCACATAGCCTTTCCTCAGTGTGTGCATGACAGGAGAGGAGGGAGAGAAAATTGTCTGGTGTCATTTTCATGGGTGTGTGCTAAGTCACTTCAGTAGTGTCTGACTTTGTGACCCTATGGGTTGCAGGCTGCCAGACTCCTCTGTCCATGGGATTCTCCAGGCAAGAATACTGTGGAGTGGGTTGCCATTTCCTTCTCCAGGGGATCTTCCTGACCCATGGGTCAGTCCTGCATCTCATTGTGTCTCCTGCGTTGGCAGGCAGGTTCTTTACCGCTAGTGCCGCCTGGGAAGCCCAGTGTTGTCTTGCAAGGGCACTAATGCCATTGCAGGGGCCCCAGCCTCATGACCTCATTTCATCCTAATTACCTGTCAGAGGCCTCATTCCAGATACTGGCTTCAGTCAATGAATTTATGGGAGGGAGATGCAAACGTTTAGTCCAAAACACAGTCCTTATATCTTTAAAACATCTTTCTCCTATGGCTTGTCACAGAGTCTACATTTGTTCCCTATTGGGGAAACAAACAGTAGCTCCACCTTGGCATTTAAGTTCTTTAATAATATGATAGAAAGTTACTTTAGGAGTAACAGTTTTACACTCAATACTTCCCAGTCTGAATTGTATGGTTCAGTTGCACTGGTCTTTTACCTGACTTCCTGCCTCTAGTGTTTTTTTTTTTTCCTTATTAACTGGAATATTTACTTGCTGTTTTTATGTCTTTTTAACCTCCTTTCCTTCATGAAATCTTTTCCAGCCATTTTGGGTCATAATTTTCAAAAAATACGGCTTCCAGATATTTAAAGGACATTTGGGTAAAGGAAAATACTTGTTCTTTTTTGCTCCTGAAGGAAAAGCTAAAGCCATTAAGGCGGTTATGACCAGTAGATCTTTGATTCCAGCCAGTTACTGTAGTAACTAATGGGTTAGCCATGTAAATTTAAGAGAAGACTGAAGACTGCTTTTTGTGAGTATTGAACAAAGATTTCTGTTTTAGAATATATATTAGATTATATGCTTTCTGAGAGCAAAAATAGTGTTTTACATTTGTATTTCTGCAAAATATCCTGCTTTTAGGTCAAGTACCTGGTGATTGACTATTTTTAGGTTTGGGGATATGTGATAGATTGGTGGAAAGATTAAATCCCCTAAATTAAATTTCTTAGATTAGATGCCCTGAGTTGCATTTTTTGTTAGTATTAGCTTCATGGGGAAGTTTTAAGGGAGCACTGAATTTGTGTGGATTAGCTGACCAGAGACCTGTGGTGTTCATTTATTAGTATGTTTCACCTGTTCTCTTTTTCTTCTGAGAATATCTTAGCTCATCCACAACCCCATATTTAAACATCAAGGATGAGCAGGAAGTGGCCAAGTGGTAAAGCCATTGAGGTTGTATGTGAGTACAGCTGTTTCTACTGAACCACAACCAGCCCTAGCTCTGAAGAGCAAAGAGAAGTGATACTTTCATAGTGTTTTCTTTTCTAAAGGCATGTGTCATTTTTGTTCTTCAGTAACTTCATTTTGTGGGAAGGATGGCTTCTCTGATACTAGCCTTGATTGGGTAGAGGAGCTCTGTTGTATGAGGGCCCATAGGAACCATTCTGTCACAATCTGGAAACCACTAGGTGGCCAGAACCTTGGAAGGGATACTTTTCCTGCAGTAACCCAGAGTTTTGCCAATTGAATTGAACCACAGAAGAGAGGTTATATGACCTAGCATGAAAATAAATGTGGGGAAACACCTATAAGAGCAGAAAAAAGGTAATCTTAATAGAACTGAGTCTATTCGCCTGCTTAATTTGTAGTGGAAGGGTGAGCCATCACCTTTTATTTAATGCTTCTAAAATCATCCCCAGATTTTTGGGCCAAAAGCTGTTTTTGTCAACTGTAGAAAATATGTTGTCTTTGTGTTTTGAAATTAGAACTGCAAACTTCAACATGAAGTCTTTGGAAATTGTATTTTTTATCTTTTTTTTTCTTAACCCAGGAGAATTGAGTTGGCCAGTCTAATGTAATTTGGAGCTAAAATGTTACCCTTGTATGTAGAATTTGGGAGAATCTTGTTTTGAGGGAAACATCAATAGAAAGTGAAGGAGTTTTGCCAGAAGAGATCTAGGGCTATATCAAATTGGAGATGTGATCTCTGTGGTAAAGATGGTAAAAATTCTCATTGCATTAATCCACCTCAGAACAAATACTGTCCACTGTAAGCTTCTCACTGACTTCAGACCACTTTATCTGACTGAGATAATGAGATAGTGGCTGTGAGATTCTCAGCTCTCGTTTAGCTTAACTCTGAAATGTATAGAGTATATTGCCTTGTTTTAGTCTATTTCGAAAAGAAACTGTCATTGCTTGTGAAATCTGCAAATTTTTGAGATGCCACCTTTACAGCCTTGAGATTGATTTTTAGGTCTCTGAAAGTGCCCATTTGCTCCCTGTGAAAGGAGCAGGTTTGCATTTATTCAGTGAGTCTAAGATGAGGTAATTGGTATTTTTATGATTTGAATGGAGGCTTTGTATTTTTGAATTTTGTGAAACAAAGCTGTGTTTGTAAACACATTTCAAAAATATAAATGACACTTTGGTGAAGATGTTCACTGAATAGCAAGAAAGTTCAGAAAAAAGAGAGCTTTTGTTAACATTTAATAATAATCTAACTGTTTTCATTGACTCTTTCACTGATTAAAGAGTACCTGATTTTTAGAACTTTTTGTATTGCAAATAATCCTGAGACTGGGTTGTGGTAGGAAAAAACTTTTTTGGTATCCAGTACTCCTATACTAAGTTGGATTTTTCAGTTATAGTCTTGGTTTAGAAGAATGTATCATAAGCAGTGTATTTTGGTGTAAGAATCATCTTGGGAAACTCTAGGAAAGAATTTTTTAGTACTCTGATATAAGACGAGCAAGTTGCCGTGGTATTGGACAAGTAACACAGAAGTGTTTTGGTATGGCTCAGCTGGTTTAGGTATAAATAAGCAGTGTAAAAGTGTTTAGGAAAATACAGAGTTGAGTCTTCCGAGATTGTAAAATGAACTGGTTAATTTTATATTCCACTCCAATTTCTTCTTTTAAAGGCTTGTTGACCTTTGAATGAAGTTTTCTGTACTGGTATGGAAGTACTGTTTCCAGA
Source organism: Cervus canadensis (assembly GCF_019320065.1). Lineage (NCBI taxonomy): Eukaryota > Metazoa > Chordata > Mammalia > Artiodactyla > Cervidae > Cervus > Cervus canadensis. Next base: position 49,591,741 of record NC_057391.1, on the reverse strand, counting down.
GGAAGTGTAGTTTTCTATTTGTAGTGGTTTTCACTAACATCCTAGGTGACTCTGGGAGAAGCGGGAGTGTTAAATTTTAAATTAATTTTGAAGCCTATATGTAAGTGAGTGCTGAAAATATTTTCTTTTATTAACTATTTTTTTAAGAATTATAAAAATACAAGTCAAAGCTAAAAAAAAAAATCTAAATAGCATAGAAAGATACATGGTGAAAAACAAAAGTTCTTCTGGTTATTCCTTCCTGTTCCAGATGTCTACTCCCTTGGCAGAGATTTACTGTTCACTTTCTTCTCAAAGTTTTTCATGCATTTGCTAGTGATACATAGCTCTTGTTTTTTTACATTGTAGGGAATGACAATTCTGCAACTTAACCTTTTCACTCAAGAGAAGGTGGATAGGAGATCACTATGTAAAGGGTATTCTTGAGCCCATATTGATTTTACTAGAATATTTGGTTTTCTAAAATATATGTAATGATTTGACCTGATATAGAAAGTGACATAATTGTACAGTACATGTGACTTAATGAAGCCAGAAGTCCTAAAAATGTTAATGTTTGTTGGAAGTCTTAAGATTTCAGTTCCAACAACTTAAATAACTTCTCCCCTTTAGAAAACAAACAATTTTATTGTAATACAAGGCATTCAATAAGATATTAGTTTCTTATGTACCAGACCTTGTGCACAGGGCACACTTTTACATGAATTATTTAGTGTAATCTTTGTAATAATTCTTTGAGGCAGATTTACTTTTACTTCCTTTTTTTGCAGATGAGGAAACAGGCTTCAGGTGGTTGAGTAACAGCTACTAAGTGGCAGAATCAGATTTCAAAAGTGATCTATACATTTATGCAGTGGCAGCTAGTTATTCAGATTACTTAAAGAAAAACTAGTCTCATGAACAAGTTGTCTGTTAACCTGTTATCAAATACCATAGTGATTTAATACCAAAATTTGGTGAAGTCATCATTGTTATAATGTGTTTGGTGGAGGGATTGGCTGTTCGTGAATCTAAACTCAAGTGTTTTAGCATCACCTGGGGCCTTTTTTAACAAATGCGCACCTGGATCCTGGTGAAATACCCTTCTAATCCCAGTTTGCTGAGTGGTTTTTTTTTTTTTTTTTTTAAATCATGAATGGGTTGAAATTTTGTTAAATGGCTTCTCTCAATCCATTGTAATCATCAGATGAATGTTCTCCTTTGTTCTGTTCATGTAATAAATAATATTGATTGGTTTTTTGATGCTAAATCGTTTGCATTCTGAAATAAATTCTGCCTAGTCATAATATATTGTTTTCACTTTACTGAATTAGTTAATATTTTGTTAAGGATTTTTATATCTGTATTCATGATGGATATTGAGCTGCAGACTCCTTTCTTTTTTGGGGTACTGTGTCTTGGTTTTGTCATCAGAGTCATGCTGGGCTCCCTTGTTCCTCTTCTATTTTATTTTATTTTTATTTTTGGCCACAAGGCATATGGGATTTTAGTTCCCCAGCCAGGGATTGAACCCGCACCCCCTGCGTGAGAAGTGTGGAGTCTTAACCATTAGACCACCAGGAAAGTCCCCTCCTTTTCTGTTATCTGAGAGTTTGTAGAAATGGTGTTATGTCTCCTTTAGATATATAACAGAATTCACCAATGAGAGCTAGGTTTAGTATTTTCTGTATAAGAAGATTTTAAATTGTAAATTTAATTTGTTTAGTTGATTTAAGGCAATTCAAGTTTTCTGTTTCTTCTTAAATCAGTTTTTGTAATTTGTGTCTTTCAAGGAATTTGTCCATTTCATTTGTTGTTGAATTTATTGGTCTAACACTATTTATAATACTGTTAGCCTTTTATCCTGTTGGATATGTAGTCATGTTTCATCTTTCTCTCTTGATATTGATAATTTTGTCTTCTCTCTTTTTTTCTTAATCAGTCTTAAGAGAGTTTGTATTTATTCATGTATTTTCTGTTTCCATTGTTCTTCCTTGCTTTGTGTATATCTAGTTTTCTATTTTGTCTCATTTTCCTTCTGCCTGAAAAATTTCTTTTATATTTCATGTAGTACAGAACTGAAGACAGTGAATTCTGTTCATATTTTGCTGCTCTAAAAAGTTTTTTTTTTTTTTTTGCCTTTATTTTTGAAGGGTACTTTGGCTGGATATAGAATTATCTTGACTTTTTTTTGACAATTTAAAGATGTCTCTTCATTGTACTTTCTGGCTTTCATTGTTTCTCATGACATGTTTGCGCTGATTCTTCTTTGTTCCTTTCTGTGTAATAGTTTTGTTTTGTTTTTTTTTTCCCCCATTTTGTTGATTTTAAGAGTTCCTTGTTTTAGTAATTTGGCTGTAATGTTTCTGTGTATGTATGTGTGTGTTTGATATGTATGTTTATAGTTAAAATGTTTTAGACATTGTATCTTTAAATGTTTCTTCTTTTGGGACTCTATACTAATGTGGATTCTCTTGATATTCATTTCACAGGTTACTGTGGTTCTATCATTTTTTTCAGCTTTTTTCCTCTTATGATTCACTTTTAATAACTTCTGTTATTATGTCTTCAAGCTACTGATCATTTTTTTTTTTTTGCAGTGTCTAATCTTTTCATCCTATCCAGTATTTGATCTGTTCATCCTATCCAGTAAATTTCTCAGATACTGTGTTTTATTTCTAGAAATCGTGTTTTTTGTTTTGTTTTGTTTTGCATCTCTTCACAGTGTTTCTGATTTTCTTTGTCATTGAATAATTTGTAATAGCTGTTTCCAAGTCTTTGTTTGCTAGTATCATCATGTTTTTATGCTAGGCTAGTTTGTATTGAGAGATTTTTTCTTCTGATTATGGGTCTTTTTTTTTTTTTTTTGGTGTCTGCACATGTCTAGCAAATTTTTTATTAAATTCTGGACATTTTGAATCTTACATTATTGAGTAGATTTTGTTGTCTTCTTTTAAATGATATTTGTTGTTTAATTGCTAAGTCATGTCCTACTCTGTTGTGACTGCATGGACTGTATGTAGCCTGCCAGGCTTTTCTTTATTGGGTTTCCCAGGTGAGAATACTGAAGTGGGTTGGCATTTCCTTCTCTTGGGGATCTTCATAACCCAGGGATTGAACCTATGTCTCCTGCATTGGCAGGAGTATTCTTTACCACTGAGCCACCAGGAAAGCCTTAAATAATATAGGACTTTGTTATGTCATGGGATTGAGTTACTGGAGGTCAATGCAATCACTTTAAATGTTGTTTTTAAGCTTTGTTAGAGTGGGTATAGAGTAACTTTTATGCCGAGAATAGTTTTTACTAAGTTGTAACTGTAGAGAGGTATTTATTGAATGCCTTGAGTTTTCAGTGTTTATGTTCCACTCTGACTGCTTCCAGCTTTTAAAACATCTCTCAGTCCTGTTTGAGCTCTGGGAATTGTTGACCTTAAAACTCCGTGGTCATTTTTGCATGCCTTTGTGGAGTTGTACCATAGTCTTGTGTAATTTCCTATTAGTAACATACTCAAGGGGGCCTCATGATTTCTGGAGCTCTTTTTCCATGTAGTTTCCTCCTCTGGATCTCTGCCTGACAGATTCCCTGCCATTGCCTTCCTTCTTTTCAGTGATACCACTCTACTCTGCTTGAGATCCCCTCCCTGCCCAATGATCTGCATATTGACTCTACACAGGAAACTAGGATGGTGGTATTAATAGAATTCATGTAGTTTGTTTTCCTTTTCTCAGGGATCGTAGTCTTACATTGTTAGTTTTCCAGTATCTGGGAGCAGATATTGGTGTGTATTTTTCAATTTTCTAGTTGTTTGCAAGGGGAGGTTAAATCCAGTTGCAGTTACTATGCCATGGATAAAATCAGAAGTCCCCTTTACTTCTTAGGAAGGTACATATGGCTAATAGAGAATGCTTAATAGAGAGAATGGAGGCAGGGTTCTTGAGTGAGAGCACATTGTCAGGACAGCCACATATGTCTGGTCAAGTGTTACATTGCATTGTGAGTGATGCTCCTGAAGATGGGTGGTGCACTGCTTAAATGACAACTTTGCATGTAGCAGGGCTAAGTGAGGATACAAGTGAGAGCATGCAGTTTTGGAATTGATAGGCCCTCTTCTTTAAAAAAAAATTTTTTTTTTTTCAGTACTTGTTCATAGAAAAAAATAATAAAAGAAAATCAGTGGAGGTAATCTTCTCTGAATCCATCCCAATTTGGGGACATTCAAAAGTGGAAAATTAATTTTAAAAATCTTCACTGGTTAGTCTTTGAGATTGGACCTCTTCTTCTGTTTTTTTGTTTTTTGTTTTTTTCAGTTCAGTTCAGTCACTCAGTCGTGTCCGACTCTTTGCAACCCCATGAATTGCAGCACGCCAGGCCTCCCTGTCTATCACCAACTCCCGGAGTTTACTCAAACTCATGTCCATCGAGTTGGTGATGCCATCCAGTCATCTCATCCTCTGTCGTCCGCTTCTGCTCCTGCCCCCAGTCCCTCCCGCATCAGGGTCTTTTCCAGTGAGTCAACTCTTCGCATGAGGTGGCCAAAGTATTGGAGTTTCAGCTTCAGCATCAGTCCTTCCAATGAACACCCAGGACTGATCTCCTTCAGGATGGACTGGTTGGATCTCTTTGCAGTCCAAGGGACTCTCAAGAGTCTTCTCCAACACCACAGTTCAAAAGCGTCAATTTTTCGGCGCTCAGCTTTTTTCACAGTCCAACTCTCACATCCATACATGACCACTGCAAAAACCATAGCCTTGACTAGACGAACCTTTGTTGGCAAAGTAGTGACTCTGCTTTTTAATATGCTGTCTAGATTGGTCATAACTTTTCTTCCAAGGAGTAAGTGTCTTTTAATTTCATGGCTGCAGTCACCATCTGCAGTGATTTTGGAGCCCAAAAAAATAAAAGTCTGACACTGTTTCCACTGTTTCCCCTTCAATTTCCCATGAAGTGATGGGACCAGATGCCATGATCTTAGTTTTCTGCATGTTGAGCTTTAAGCCAACTTTGTCCCTCTCCTCTTTCACTTTCATCAAGAGACTTTTTAGTTCCTCTGCACTTTCTGCCATAAGTGTGGCATCATCTGCATATCTGAGGTCTGGCAATCTTGATTCCAGCTTGTGCTTTTTCCAGCCCAGTGTTTCTCATCATGTACTCTGCATATAAGTTAAACAAGCAGGGTGACAATATACAGTCCTGACATACTCATTTTCCTATTTGGAACCAGTCTGTTGTTCCATGTCCAGTTTTTTTTTTTTTTTTTCCATGTCCAGTTCTAACTCTTGCTTCCTGACCTGCATATAGGTTTCTCAAGAGGCAGATCAGGTGGTCTGGTATTCCCATCTCCTTCAGAATTTTCCACAGTTTATTGTGACCCACACAGTCAAAGGCTTTGGCATTGTCAATAAAGCAGAAATAGATGTTTTTCTGGAACTCTCTTGCTTTTTTGATGATCCAGCGGATGTTGGCAATTTGATCTCTGGTTCCTCTGCCTTTTCTAAAACCAGCTTGAACATCTGGAAGTTCACAGTTCACGTATTGCTGAAGCCTGGCTTGGAGAATTTTGAGCATTACTTTACTAGCGTGTGAGATGTGCAGTTGTGCGGTAGTTTGAGTATTCTTTGGCATTGCCTTTCTTTGGAATTGGAGTGAGAACTCACCTTTTGTAGTCCTGCGGCCACTGTTGAGTTTTCCAAATTTGCTGGCATATTGAGTGCAGCACTTTCACAGCATGATCTTTCAGGATTTGAAATAGCTCCACTGGAATTCCATCATGTCCACTAGCTTTGCTGTAGTGATGGTTCCTAAGGCCCACTTGACTTCACATTCCAGGATGTCTAGCTCTAGGTGAGTGATCACACCATCGTGATTATCTGGGTCGTAAAGATCTTTTTTGTACAGTTCTTCTGTGTATTCTTGCCACCTGTTCTTAATATCTTCTGCTTCTCTTAGGTCCCTGCCATCTCTGTTCTTTATCGAACCCCTCTTTGCATGAAATGTTCCCTTGGTATCTGTCATTTTCTTGAAGAAATCTCTAGTCTTTCCCATTCTGTTGTTTTCCTCTATTTCTTTGCACTGATCTCTGAGGAAGGCTTTCTTATCTCTCCTTGTTATTCTTTGGAACTCTGCATTCAGATGGCAATATCTTTCCTTTTCTCCTTTGCTTTTTGCTTTTCTTCTTTTCACAGCTATTTGTAAGGCCTCCTCAGACAGCCATTTTGCTTTTTTGCATTTCTTTTCCATGGGGATGGTCTTAATCCCTGTCTCCTGTACAATGTCATGAACCTCCATCCATAGTTCATCAGGCACTCTATCAGATCTAGTCTCTTAAATCTATTTCTCACTTCCACTGTATAGTCATAAGGGATTTGATTTAGGTCATACCTGAATGGTCTAGTGGTTTTCCCTACTTTCTTTTTTTCTTTTTTTTTTTTAGGACCTCTTAACTGTATTTGTAGTGTGAGGTGAAGTGGTCCATTGGAGATGTCAAAGTTCTATTTCATATGATTTATTTATCACTATGGAGGTGAATAGCCTTATTCACAAGGATTTTGTGAGGCTTAAATATGCATATGAAAGTGCTTTCTAAGTGACAAAGCAGTATATAAATGGAAGTGTTGCTTATTGCTGAAGTCTTATCTTCTGAATCCCTACAGAAAAGCCTGCATGATTCTCTAGTGTCATAGTCCTGAAAACGTTACTATAGCTCCAAAATATCAGAATTCACGTACAAAGAGCAATTTTCTTCCTCTTTTTGAAAAATTTAATATATGAGAGTTTCTTAGCCTCAGGGAAGTTTGTATAGGACATCTCTTTTTAAAAATCCCTTTACTTCAGAAGAGACTTAAGCTGGAGTGAATACTGTTGTAGTAATAAACATTGTTTTGTAAGTTGAGAAGATATAATGTTCTTGATGATGCAGTCACCTCAGTATGATAGAATCAACTCAGAGGTCATAGCCAAAAGTGCAAAAGGAGCATCAGTCTCTGAGGCCTCTATAGAATATTAACATGTTCTGTTATCACAAACATTACCACCTCACTTACCTTCCTACATATTCCTCTTGCCCTCATCTTTCTGTATCATTAGAGGGAAAAGAAGGCTTATACTTTTCCATGATAAGGACATGGAAACTGGGATGAAAAGCCCTGCTTTTGCGCCAGTGAAACCAGCATCTATAAGAAATGGGATAACAAGGCCCAAATACAAATTGCTTTTAAGTCAGCTGATTTTCTCTGTGAGATTTCTCTTGATTCCAGACAGATTTTGTTGGTTACAGTGTATGAAAGAAAAATGTTCTATTTTGTGACTTCCTGAAAAGGTCATTTTTACAGCTCTCTGAAAAGGCAAACAGTTGTTAATTTTTTAAAATATAGTTGAAATCCTTGATTTTATCTTTATTCATTCTATTCAGTTATTTTAGATGTTTATGTTTTTAGGTGTTCTTGGCTGCTTATCTCATGCTTCCCTGATAGCTTAGTTGGTAAAGAATCTGCCTGCAATGCAGTAGACGCTGGTTCAATTCCTGGGTCAGGAAGATCCCCTGGAGAGGGGATAGGCTACCCAATCCATTATTCTTGGGCTTCCCTTGTGTCTTAGCTGATAAAGAATCGGCCTCAATGCAGGAGACCTGGGTTTGATCCCTCGGTTGAGAAGATCCCCTGGAGAAGGGAAAGGCTAGCCATTCCAGGATTCTGGCCTGGAGAATTCCATGAACTGTGTAGTCCATGGGATTGCAAAGAGTTGGACATGACTGGGTGATTTTCACTTGTTTCACTTTGGCTACCTATCTCATTGGTGCATTATATGTTACCCTTATTAAGCACAATTTATGTATTTCTACATATGTTAATATTATTGTGACTGCTTATTAATATACAGTTTTTTTATCTCGATAATTTTTGAAAAGTATCTGCAAAAAAAGCATTGTAATTTCACTCTTCTAATTATTTCATCAGAATGTGAAGTTCTTTTTGTTTTACTTTGTTTTATTCTGTAATTTATTCTAAGTAAATACAATGTTGTCAGTTACATAACAGAATTCAAGTCATTTTATTGGATGAAAAATTATAGATGTAAAACTCAGTTTACAAAAAAAAGTTGCTTTAAAATTCAGTCAGGTGTCAGTTAAAAGCATTTCTGTAAGGCAAGGATAATTTGACAGTTTCCTTATCACATACACGTGTTATTGTTGTAATGTTTCTTTGTATAGAAAACAATATAGGAAGAGTTATGAAAAACATTTATGAAACATTTGAGCTGTGTGCTTTATTTCAGTTCAGTTCAGTCGCTCAGTCATGTCCGACTCTTTGCGACCCCATGAACCGCAGCACGCCAGGCCTCCCTGTCCATCACCAACTCCCAGAGTCCACCCAAACCCATGTCCATCGAGTTGGTGATGCCATCCAACCATCTCATCCTGTCGTCCCCTTCTCCTCCTGCCCTCAATCTTTCCCAGCGTCAGGGTCTTTTCCAATGAGTCAGCTCTTCGCATCAGGTGGCCAAAGTATTGGGACTTTCAGCTTCAGCATCAGTCCTTCCAGTGAACACCCAGGACTAATCTCCTTTAAGAAGGACTGGTTGGCTCTCCTTGCAGTCCAAGGGACTCTCAAGAGTCTTCTCCAACACCACAGTTCAGAAGCATCAATTCTTCTGCTCTCAGCTTTCTTTATAGTCCAATTCTTTAAGAATTTTTCACAGTTTATTGTGATCCACACAGTCAACCAACATTTATTCAGCATATACTTTGTGCCAGGCTCTGTGCTTGGTATCTGGGGTATAAAGATGACATGTGTATGGTTCTCCTCCTGGAAGAGCTTATAATTTGTTGGGGAAGATAGTCATCACAGTCAGTTCAGTTCAGTCGCTCAGTCAATTTCAGTTGATTTCCTTTAGGATTGACTGCTTTGATCTTGCAGTTCAAGGGATTCTAAAGAGTCTTTTCCAGTACTACAGTTCAAAAGCATCAGTTCTTCAGCACTCCGCTTTCTTTATGGTCCAGCTCTCACATCCATACATGACTACTGGAAAAACGATAGCTTTGACTAGACGGACTTTGTTGGCAAAGTAATGTCTCTGCTTTTTAATATGCTGTCTAGGTTGGTCATTGCTTTTCTTCCAAGGAGCTTGCGTCTTGTAATTTCATGGCTGCAGGCACCATCTGTAGTGATTTTGGAGCCCAAGAAAATGAAGTCTGTCACTGTTTCTGTTGTTTGCCCATCTATTTTCCATGAAGACAATCATGTGAACAGGTAAATAACATATAACCTGGAAAGTGCTTTAATAGAACTGATTCAAGTGTCATAAGCCTGCAGAGGTTAAAACAACTACTTCTGTGTGGAAAGGTGGTGCATCTTTTGCTAGTGTTCTAGGTGAAAGTGTGGTGCGTGGGGAAGACTGAGAAAGACAAAGGTTTTAGATGTACTTTACAGTAGCCACTAGCAACATGTGACTATTTAAATTGCTAGCAGCTAGTTACAATAAATAGCACATATTCAAAGTACAAAATTTCATATGAAACTATGACCATAGTCAAGATAATGAACATATATATCTTTTTCAAAAATTTTCTTATGCCCGTTTGTATGTCCTTTCTGCCTCCAGCTCCTTTCCACCTCAGGTAACTACTGATCTGCTTTTTGTTACTGTAGATTAGTTTTCATTTTCTGGAGTTTTAAAATAAATAAAACCATATAGAATGTTTTTTTTGGTCTGGTTTCTTTCAGCATAATTATTTTGAGATTTATCCATGTTTCAATAAGTTTATTCTTTTTAATTGCTTTAATGATAATTCCTGTGCCATAGTTTAGTTTGTGTATCCCTTCTACTGATGGATACTTGGGGTATTTCCAATTTTTTATTATTTAAAAAAAAAGCTCTTATGACTATGCCTAAACAAGTATTTGTGGGATATTTATATGGTAGCTGTCTATAAGCTTAATATACCAAACTCTTTTTACACAGTAATATAATTTTATATATGAAAAGTGAAAGTGTTAGTCGCTCAGTTGTGTCCAACTCTTTGCGACCCATGGGCTACAGGCTCTTCATGGAATTTTTCAGGTAAGAATACTGGAATGGGTTGCCATTACCTTCTCCAGGGGATATTCCTGACTCAGGGATCATTGCATTGCAAGGTGGATTCTTAAACACTGGATCACCAGAGAAGTCACCTGCACAAATTTTCAAAACTCATTAAATCTAATACTTTTTTTGTGGATTCCATTCCATGAGATACTCTGTTGATGATCATGTAATCTGTGAGTGATCGCAGTTTTACTTCCTGGTTTCTAATCTGGATACCTTATTATTTTTTCTTTTCTGGGATTGTACTTTCTAAAACTACTACAGTTTTGAATGGAACTGGTGAGAACAGACAAACTTGTCTTGTTTTGGATCTCAGAGGAAAAGTATTCAGTCTTTTACCATTAAATGTGATGGTAGCTGTAAGCTTTAATGTAGTGCCGTTTATTACACTGAGGAAGTTTCCTTCTGTTAAAACTTCTAATAGATTTTTCCAGGAGTGGATACTGGGTTTTGCCATATGCTTTTTTTTAAATCTATTGCGATGAATACATGGCTTTTCTTCCTAATTTGTTACTCTATGTGGAGTTACAGTGTTTGATTTTTTTATTGTTAAATCAAGTTACATTTCTCAGAAAAACCACATATGGTCACGAATTTTTCTTTTTGTATATTGTTCGCATTTATTTGTTAAAATTTCTTCACATATGTTGATGAAAATACGTAGTTTTTTTTCTTCTAGTTTGTCTGATTTTGACCCCTGGTTAATTCTAGATTCATAGAATGAATTAAGAAGTTTTCCTTCTGTTTTAAATTTTCTAGAAGAGCTTCTATATAATTAATTCTCTTTCTCTCTTAAATATTTGTTGTTACTCACCAGTGAAACCATGTGGGTCTGGAGGTTGTTTTTGTTGAAAGGTTTTAAACTACAGATTCAGCTATTTAAAAGATTGACTTTTTCTTATTTAAATTTTGGTAGTTTGTGTTTCTCAAAGAATTTGTTTATGTCATTTAAGTTGTTGAATGTATTAAATAGAGTTGTTCCATAATATTTGCTTATTATCTTTTTAATATCTGTAGAACTTGTAGTAATGTCCCTGCTCTTATTCTTGATATTGCTATTTTGTTTCTTCTTTCTTTTGTCCTTTGATCGCTCTGACTAAAAGTGGTTTCATGACTTTCTCAAAGAACCAGCTCTTGGATTCAGTGGTTTTCTTTATTTCTCCTCATTTCCTTGATTTCTATTGTGACCTTATTATTTGCTTTCTCTTGTTTACTTCAGGTGTATTTTTTTCCTTTTTGGTTTTAGATAGATTACACAGTCATTAATTTGAGACTTATTTTCTAATATAGGCTGTTAGTGCTATAAATTCCTGCCTCCTCAAGTACTCCTTTTTAGTAACACTTCACAGATTTTGATATGTTGAGTAGTTATTTTTATTTAGCCTAAAATGTTGTCTGATTTGTTTTTGATTTCTTCTTTCACCCACAAATTATTTAGAAGAGATTGTTATTCAGGTTCCAAATGTTCAGGGAGAATATTCATTTTAGGAATATTTCTGTTACTAATTTCTATTTTAATTGCATTATGGTCAGAGAACATATTTTGTATGAATTGAGCCCTTTTAAATGTATTGAGTCTTCTTTTATGGTCTGGAATATGACTTGATTTGGCCGGTGTTCTGCTCTTGGATTCTATTTTGTATTCTTTTCTCTTAGGTCATTTATATCCTTTCTTACTTTCTGTCAGGTTGATTTACCAATTATTAAGAGAGGGAAATTGAAATATCTGACAAGAATTATGAATTTTTAACTTATCCTTGCAGTTTTATTAGGTTGTATTCATATATTTTGAAGCTCTGTTACATGATTTAATGTTTAGGATTGTTATATCCTCTTGATTAATGAAATGGCCTCCTTTATCCTTGGTAATATTCTTTGCTCATAACTTTACATAATATTAATAAATATATTTCAGCTTTCTTTTGAGGTTTTAGTGTTGTACCCCCTTTCCTTATTTTTACTTTTCACTTTGTTCTATTTAAAGTACCTTTATTGTAGGCAGCATGTAGTTAGGTTTTGCATTTTTATCCAGCCTGAAATCTTTGGTTTTAAACTGGAAATTTTAATGTGGTGTTCGATATGGTTAGAGTTAAATTTGTCATCTTTCTATTTTCTGTTTATCTAGTACATTCTTTGTTCCTTCTTTTTCTGCCTTCTTTAGGATAAATTGAATATTTTTATGATTCTATTTTGTATTCTTTGTCACCTTATTAGCAATAACTTTTATGTTGTTAATTTAGTGGTTGTGTTAGAATTTATAGTATACATTTTTAACTTATCTTGGTGTACCTTAGGTAATATTATGTCATTTCATGATTACTGTTCAAGTACCTTACTGTAATGTACATCCAGTTCTCCCAACTTTTGTGTTATAGTTGCCATACATTTTTCTTTTGCATGTGTAATAAACTTATCACTGAAACTCAACACTTGTTATGTTTATTTAGTCCATCATCTTTTAAAGAAATTTAAATAATAAGAATAGCCCATATACGTTCCTTATTGAAGTTACCAGTCCTGTTGCTCTTAGGGTAGATCTGCATTTCCATCTGGCATTGTTTTCCTTGTGCTTGAAGAACTTTAATATTTCTTGTAGCGCTGATCTGTTGGTATTGAATTCCTTTCAGCTTTTGCATACCTCAAAAATTCTTGCCTTTTTTACTTTGTTTTTAAGAATGTATTTTTGCTAGGTATAGAATTCTGTACCTAGATGGGCACCTTTTTCTTTCAGTATTTTAAAGATTTAATCCACTGTTTTCTTGCTTTTATAGTTTCCGATGAGGAATCTAATGTCATTCTTATTTTTCTTTCTCTCTATGTAATGAGTTTTTTTTTCTTTATTTGCTCTTAAGATTGAAAAATTACTGGCTTTGAGCAATTTGATTATGACATGACTTTGTATATGCATGTCTTCATGTTTCTTTTGCTTTATATTTGTTGAACTTCTTTGATCTGTGGGTTTATAATTTTCATAAAATTTGGGCAATTTTGGAAACTTATTTCTTCAGATAATTTACTGTGCCCTTCACCTTCAGAAATTCCAGTTATATGGAAGGAAGGACATGGACTTGTGCCACAGCTGACTTCATTAAAAAAGGTTCTCTTTTCTCTTTATGTTTCACATTGGACAGTTTCTTTGTTGTCTTCAGGTCTGCTGCCTTTACTTCTGCAGTGTTTAGTCTGACAGTCTTCCATCAATTCTCTTCAGTGTAGTTTTCATTTCCTGCATTATAGTTTTCATCTCTAGAAGCTTGATTTATGTCTTCTAATATCTTCCACATCTCTAAACTTTCAGAACATATGGGATCGATTATAGTAACTGATTTAATGCCCTGCTCTGTTTGTTCTTACATCTTAGTCAATTTGGCTGGAGTTAATTGATTTTTTTCCCATTATGTATGTTTTGTACCTTTTTTGTGTCTTTGTATGGCTAGTATTTTTATTAGACCTAATTTATTAGGTCTTTTCCAATGAGTCAGTTCTTCACATCAGGTGGTGAAAGTACTGCAGTTCCAGCTTCAGCATCTGTCCTTCCAGTGAATAGTCAGGATTGATTTTCTTTAGGATTGACTGGTTGGATCTCCTTGCAGTCCAAGGGGCTCTCAAGAGTCTTCTCCAACACCACAGTTCAAAAGCATCAATTCTTCGGTGCTCAGCTTTCTTTATAGTCCAACTCTCACATCCATGCGTGACTACTGGAAAAACCATAACTTTGACTAGACGGACCTTTGTCAGCAAAGTAATGTCTCTGCTTTTTAATATGCTGTCTAGGTTGGTCATAGCTTTTCTTCCAAGGAGCAAGCGTCTTTTAATTTCATGGCTGCAATCACCATCTGCAGTGATTTTGAAGCCCAAGAAAATAAAGTCTGTCACTGTTTCCATTGTTTCTCCATCTATGTTAGCACTAATACTGTGGAATTCTGTTTGAGTCAGTTTTGCAGTAAGTTCTATATTAAGTAATTTCAGAGGTCTTAACAAATGAATGGAGCAAAATGTAGACTTTCAGAGATTTGCTTTGATATTTGGGGTATTTTGATAGCTATATCCAAAGTACTTTTGTTAACACAAAGCTGTTTATTGTGCCTTATCCTAATTCTGTGCCATACAAATTAATCTTTGAGATTAGATAAAACCATTAGTTCAGTAAGTGTTTACTGTATGTTTGGCACTGTGCAAAGTACTTTGAGGATAGTAAAGATGTTTTGAATATGGTCAGTGTAGCTCCATATATCTAATCAAGAGAGAATATGTGTACTATGCTAATAATTGTAATAGAAATATAAACATTTTTGGGTCTTTGTAAACAGGTTTTAGGAAAAAAGCCTATGAAAACTCTCTTCATGAGTAAATGAGTTAACATGTCTGTCTTTTCCTCCTTATGTATCTAACCTTATTGTTAAAATAAAAGCCACTGAAGTACAAGACTCTGTAGTTAATCTTGTATAAGCGATCTCTAAATCTTATGGTTCAGTGTCTAGCTAAACAGATAGTGTTGTGCATATAGTGCTAATAGATATGTGGGGGAATGAATGCCTCTGAGAACTGTTCTTGAGGCTGTGTATCAGTAACTAACTTAAACTTTTCAAACTGCAGACCATTACCTTTGTAGTGGGTTAAGAAGGCACTTTAGTCCATCTCACACAGCATGATAAAGAAATGGAACAGAAGCCATGAGAATGTAATTTGTACTTAGAGGATTGTTTTTTATGAAATTTTGGTTTGTTATTTAAATAGACGTTTGTGTACACTAGATGGTGATATAAAATGTATTTAACAGTGGATTGTGGTTTTTAAAAAATTGAAAGCCGCAGCTTTAGTAGTTAAAAGTTTTCAAAGTGCCAGTTTCTCTTTACTATTTTGCAAGGTGTGAAAATGATTGGATTTGCATATCTGACGTGATGGGTTTGGTCTTTGTTAATGCTGCTTTGTAAAATGCTAGAGATACTGAAATTTAAACTCCACTCCAGATTTTGCTGTATTTGATGAAAGATCTCTTACAACTTTTTTGTTGTTTTGCAAATACTTTTGATCTTCTGGGTCACTGACCTTTAACTTGGGCTTTCCTGGGGGCTCAGACAATAAAAAATTTGCCTGCAGTGCAGGCAGTGCAATGCAATGCAGGAGATGCAAGAGACCCAGGTTCTATCCCTGGCTAGGGAAGATCCCCTGGAGGAGGAAATGGAAACCCACTTCAGTATTCTTGCCTGGAGAATTCCATTGGTAGAATTCCATGGAATTCCTGGTGACTAGAGTTCACAGGATCACAGAGAGTAGGACCTTTAACTCATGACAGACTGCTGTCTTTAAAGAAAAAAAGGCAGCTTAAGAGTTAGTTGCTCTGTCGTGTCTGACTCTTTGTGACCCCCATGGACTATAGCCCACCAGGCTCCTCTTTTCATGGAATTCTCCAGGCAAGAATACTGTTGTGAGTAGCCATTCCTTTCTCCAGGGGATCTTCCCCACCCAGGGATCGAAGCTGGGTCTCCTACATTGCAGGCAAATTCTTTACCATCTGAGCCACCAGGGAAACCCATAGACATTTTAATCCACATTAATCCTTAATATCTCAGAAATGTAAAGAGAGAAACTTGAATATAATTATATAAAAACAAAAGCAAAAACCACAACATCAAAAAGGTGAAGGTTCTTCCAGTTACTGATGTAACCTCCCTGGACCCCTCATTTTGAAAAGAAAGAAGAGGTTGTTACTGTCAGTAAATTGCTCAGGTTACTTTCTGATAAAATTTGGAACACTTGAGACATCTTTAACTGTGTTTCAGCTCTGGAATTCTACAAATATTTGGAAAGATAATATAAACAGCTTTTGACTTTCAGGAATTCAGAACTCCTAATGAAGTGAAAAGTGAGTTGTGTTTGTTAATGTGTGTGCATTAATATTACACATGTGCATTAATAGTAGAGAGTCTATACTGTTTGATAAAGTTTATATAGGAAAATTAAATGCTCTTAGCCTGCATATTGGAAAAAATATTACAGCATTTTAATTTGTAATGATGTACTGAGGCTAACCTTTTTTTTAGCCCTCTGTAGGATCATTTTCTGAAATGGCAATGAAAATCAATTTCAAAAGATAATTCAGCATTTAAGTTCCCTTTACTCTAACTTTTAATTTCTAGGAACACATATAGTTCTTAGAATGAGGTTATTTTCAGAATCCTTAACAGGTCATTGCCTTTATTGCTTTTTTACCCTCCTTGATTTTTGGGTATTGTTCTCACGGTCTTTGCTGTTATCTTGAGAACTGTGTTAGGCGCTTGGTCATGTCCAACTCTTTGTGACCTCATGGACTGTACCCTGCCACGCTCCTCTGTCCATGGAATTTTCCAGGCAAGAATGCTATACTAGGTTGCAGTTTCCTACTCCAGAGGCTATTTCTGACTCAGGGATTGAACCTGGGTCTGCCACATCACAAGTGAATTCTTTACCATCTGAGCCAAACTTGAGGACTACTTGGGTGTAGAAGTCAGCTTACTCTGTTCGGAAATGTGGAGTGGTATAAGTTGAATAGAGATGAAAAAACAGTTTCTTTAGGTCAGAAGTATTTTACATCTAGAAACATACTCTTGAACTCTAGCTGTGGTTTTTCCACATGTGTCATTTATCAGCAAATGTATTTTTTTGTGAAACTTTGACAGAGTGTACTATGGAAATAGTTTTAGAGCCTCTGCTCTTTCTAACTAAGGAAAGCTTTAATTCTAGGCTGAATTTAGCTTTGTTTTAATAAGGTGTTAAATCTTCAGTCAGGGTAGGAGACATTCTCAACCGCAGTACTATGCCTATACTGTTTTTTATCTTTGCTTTAATTTTTTTTAGGAAAAATGTTTTGATAGATTTGAAAAGGGAGAAATCTTTGATCATGTTTGAGTTGGACTCAGTGTTTTATTTCATTGGCCTTCATGCTTTAGCACATCTGCCTTATAATATGCAAGAGAGTTCCCATCCTCAACCTGCCCTCCCTCTTTCTGGATGTAGCTGTTTATTTTGAATTAACTCTGGTTCTATATGGACTGTCAGGTACTGTTGATTCCTTGTATTAGAGCAAGTGAACATTGGTACAGTTGTGAAAGGGGATATACCCTGTGTTTCAAGGAGAAATCAGTTTGAATATTGTTCATGTATGTATGGTAGGATGCCACTACCTATGTTCCTGGAGAACATGAGATTGCCATGGCAACAAAAGCTCTTTGAAGGCAGAAGTCTTGGCAGAGTGGTTGGGTCTTTTGAAGTGCTGGGTGTTTTGATAGGAAAGGATCCAGGCAGCAGTAAGCGCAGCACTGTCAGCCAGCAGTCAAGGAAAATAAGCATTTCACTTTTAGCTTAAATTGAGGGCAAATACGTTTTGTTTTGCCCTCAATGCTAATCTTCCTTCAGAACAAATATTTACATGAGGTTTTCTTATCACATGTATGCTGTTTCAGGAACCTAAGTTTCCAAGCATGTGCTTGTGATGTTTTGGCTGGCCTAAAATTTTCTCAATTTTTGGATCATTGTGGTGTAATGCGTTCTAATATTAATAGGTTCTGATATTAAAAGTAGAGTAGATAAAAGTCAGTGTAAAACCAAGTATGCAGTTCAGAATTTGATATTTAAAAACTAACGAAAAAAACCCCTCAAACTCCACGATCTGCCTGCTCTTTTCAAGATCCTTATCTAACCAACTTTCCCTGTTTTCTATTTATCTCAACCTTCATCATGGTTTTGCTCTTGTGGATATTCAGACCTACTTCTGAGCCATCATTCCTGTGAGGCATGCTTTCTCATTTTTCTTTCTAAACACTCATTTTTCTTTCTTTCTAAATAAAATGCCTTTTCATTTCTCATAATTTCTTTCTCAGGTTTCTTTTTTTTTAAATTAAGCTTTCACCGACCACTGTAACTTCCAGGAATCTTTTCCTTCCCAGACTCTTGATTATAATTTACACGTTGAATCATTTATAGCTTAATATGATTTTACTCATTTTTTTTGTTTTTGTGTTTTGTGTTGTGGATTGGACTAATGTTCTTAGTAATTAGCCTTTTGTGGTCAGGAATTGTGCTCTCTATTCTGTGTCTTATAATAAAGGACCAGACACATGGTTAGTACTTCAGTTCAGTTCAGTTGCTCAGTCGTGTTCAGCTCTTTGCGACCCCATGAATTGCAGCACGCCAGGCCTCCCTGTCCATCACCAACTCCTGGAGTTTACCCAAACTCATGTCCAACGAGTCGGTGATGCCATCCAACCATCTCATCCTCTGTCGGCCCCTTCTCCTCCTGTCCCCAATCCCTCCCAGCATCAGGGTCTTTTCCAGTGAGTCAACTCTTTGCATGAGGTGACCAAAGTATTGGAGTTTCAGCTTCAGCATCAGTCCTTCCAGTGAACACCCAGGACTGATCTCCTTTCGGATGGACTGGTTGGATCTCCTTGCAGGTTAGTACTTAGTGAAAACTAATTCATTAGTGGTTTTAATTTGAACTATTAATGATCAGAAATTACATTCAAATAATAGACTTTAGCTTTTTATTAGGTTGTATATATAGTTGTCATAAACAGTGTATACTATCTTGAGGATACTGTGTTATTTCTAATGCTTGTTCCCAGGGCTAATTATATAGATCTTTTTCCAACCACAATTGTTCATCCAAACTGAAGAACCCAGAAAACGATTTGAATGACTTCTCAGGTCTTTTTAAAGAATGATACATAGTTGGTATCATTCTTGATGCCTAGGAAACAAGCGAATTTAGTAATTCAGTGAATGACTTGGGTACTAAGACTTAATTTTTATGTGGAACGACAGTTTAGAATGGGACATATGTCATTTCTGTATTACACTCAGTTTCCTCATGTAGGAATGACTGGCTTCAATCTTTCTATATGTTGAGTTTTTTGTCCTTTTCATTTTGAAGAAATAAATGCTGATAAAACTTTCAAGGAACCAGATGAAAGGAACCAGGAACCAGATGAAAGGTTTGCTGTTTTGGTTTATTAAAAGCTATTGAAATGATAGCCCAGTTTTAAGCAGCACTGTTGTCTGCAGATGCAAAATTACAGTTCCCACTTTTAGACTAGACTAATGTAAAATAGGGTAATTTTTGATATTGTAAAAACTCTTAAAATATTTTCTCCCTCTAATCTGTGACTGAAGAGGGAGTAAAATGCTATCTATTGAATCAAGTATTTTAGGATTATTTTATTTTCTATCTGAAGAAGAATTCATTAGTTATTTGCTTACATTTTATACCTAGAAATGTTAAATTTCATCTTTTATTTTTAAAAGTAATTGTTAATTGAGGAAATATCTGAAGTACCTAATTAAATTAATACTTTGCCTTTAGCTCTGTTTTTGTTTACTGAGAAAGTCTAAGGGGAAATGCCTAGAGCCTTAGGGGGAGTGCCAGCATCCTTTGGGCCTGATGAAAGTCTAAAGGGATATTCACCATTGACAGGATAGTCATTAGTTCCTTAATGCGGGTGGATTAAAGAAGCTTTTGTAGTTAATCATTTGATGGTTAATGATTTACATATAGTTGTTCATTGTTTCTGATAGCATAAGTTATATTTAGATGAATTTTCTTGAATAAGTAATATTTTGTTTAATAGTTTTGATTAAAATCTTTATAAAATGTATTGCAAATTTTATTTTCTTAAACCTTACCAAATATCTGTCTTTATTGTGGTCACGGATATTTGTTGTACTTTGCTCCAGTAGAGTGACAGTGTATTGTTTTACAATGAAGGCTGATAGGGTTGTTTGATTCTATTGTGAATCTTTTCCTGATTACTGTACACTTACATGTGGCATTTTAATTTTTTATTTGTGAATTTTTAGCAGGACTAACCAAATTTTGACTTTTTTAATGTTGTGAAATCTTTATTCAGTTCTGTGAACCTAACCTGTTAAAAACTGATCTATGGTTAATGAGGTAGGTAAATATTGTTAAAATCAGAGACTGTGTTACCATTTGAAAATAGACCTGAGAGTGGTTTTCACCCCTCTGTTTAAGCTTTTTCTGGATTATTTTCTCTTTGTCTCTGGGTATAGTTGATTGCAGTCACTTGATATATGAATTTGAAATATAAGGGCTCTTGTCATTTCTCCTTTAGGCGAGTTTGATATTAAAATTTTTAAACATTTTTCTCACATGGTAGCAACATATATTTAAGAAAATATCAAAGTAAATGGTTTATACATATTAAATGTGTTTGAACATGAACTTTAAAGCCAGCCAATTGTGAATTAAAGGTATATCAGGTGCTTATTAAATAATATAAATGTTCAGGCATAGAATGGATGAAGTTGACTGAATTTATAATTATTGGTAATGATACTGTTTCATTAAAAAACTCGAATATGCTGTGATAAGAAACATCCTTTTGAATACATTCTAGTCAGTCTGGATGTGAAGAAGCCTTTTTCTGTAAATGAAAGAGGAAAAAACAATTGAAATAGTGCCTTTTGATTATTGAGAGTGAGGACTGTGTTGGTGAGAAATTCTTGTCAGGAACATTCTTTGGTATTGGATGGAACATAATTAGTTTCGTAATTTGTAGAGTTCTGTATAGTTCCTGAAACTCTTGGTTCTTGCTTGAGCCTTTCTTTAACTCGACCTTTCTCTCTATCTTTTGTGTTTGTGAATCTGTATGGTTCATTGAGTGAGGAGGACAGGCAGAGCTGTCTGCCGAGGACCAGATGTGTCTCTCCCTCACTGCAGTTCTCTTGGCTTTTTGTTGACCGGTACTTATAAGGGATTTGGCTAAACTCAGAGGATAGGAAGTGGGGAGCCAACTGATTAGGATTTATTCTGGGTTCAAAAAAGATTCATGAAGGGAGAGAGGATGTTCATTATTGAGGATTGGATAGCGGTACTGCCCCAGCTTTTTCAGTTCAGCCTCACCAGGGTGAAAAATGGAGATCATATCAGGGTAGATAATCTCACCATTGGAGCTCTTCTTATCTGAGGAAACTTGAACACAGTAACCATAGTGGAATTGCCAAGAAGTGTGTGTTGTTTCATATTAAGCTAATTAATTGAGGAACTTCTCTTTTAAGTTCTAGATATTTAGAAGTTATCTTTTCTAGATGAAAATATATATCAATATTTGAGCTACTTACTGGTTACTAAGCAAGAATATAATTTTGATCCCTATTTCTTTGGCTTGATCTTAATTAGAAGCATTTGAAAAAGGTGGCTCCCATTATTTTCTTTTTGATCTATTCATATAATATTACTTCTAGAGCACTAACCTGAGATGAATTATTGATAGATTGCTTTTCAGTTAATTTGAACAAATAGGAGATATCTGAAAGTGTAGTAACGTGGTTTGACTTACTGAATGAAATGGGTTGCTATGGGAGGGAATGACATCTGACTTAATGCTCTAACAGTATCTCCTTGGCTGCTGTATAGAGAAAAAAAAGAAAGAAGAAGCCAATTAAGAGACTGTAGAACACATGAGTAAATTTTAAATGTAGGTTGAAAGTAGGACTGATAGATGTTAGGCATCAACAACAGAAGGAATAATTACTGTTAATTGGGAGTGAGAGGACTGAAGGAGGAACACATCCATTTTCTTCTTCCTTCCTTTTTTTTTTTTAGAAATAATATTGGGAATCCACATTGATGGCTGTTAGACATCCAGGTGGAGATGCTAATAGGTAATTGAATATTCTATTCTGAGATACTCATTAGAGGTATGAGCTGGCAGTCCCAACTTGGAAGCCACTCTTTTCTGTATTGGCATTTATATTGTTTCTACATTTTGCAGTTACAAATAATGCTGCAGTGAATAATCTGGTTCATATGTACTCTTGTATTGCTGGATGCACATCTTAGAGGTGTATTTCCTGAAGTGGAACCTCTGGGTCAAAAAGCAAATACATACATAGTTTTGTTAGATACTGTCAAAGTCTCTTCCAAAAGAGTTGAGCCCCTAACTTGCATTCTTCCCAGTGATATTTAATAATGGTCACAGATATTTTAAGTGATGGGAAAAATGATTGTTAGTCACCAAGTATAGGTAATTAACTTCTTTTATAACAACTTCATTGAAATATAATTCACATACCATGCAGTTCACACATTTAAGGTGTACAATTCATAGATGAAGTGTTCAAAATAGGCAAATTTATGAAGATAGAAAAATAGATTAGTGGTTATCTAGACTGAGCTTTGGGCTGATAGATTGTGGGGAGAAGAGGACTGACTGCTAATAGGATATGGATTTCTTGGGGGGGTGTGGTTTGATGAAAGTGTTCTAAAATGGTGATTTGATGGTTGCACAGATGTGGTTATACTAAAAACTATTGAATTGTACACATCTGAGTATAAATGGAATTAAAAAGCCATGGGATCAGAGTGAATGTAGATGAAGAAGCGATCAAAAGACTGTGTATGTACTAAAGCATTTAGAAGTTAGGGTGATGAGCAAGAGAGACTTGAGAATGCATGTCCAGAAATATAGGAGGAAACCAGACAAGTTTGGAATCATGGAAGGCAAATGAAGAGAGCCTTTCAAGGAAGAGGGCTTAATACTAACAGTATTAAATGTTCTGTATTTAAACCGATTCTAATGAATCGGTTAAAATGAGGATTGAGAGTTGACCACTTGATTTACAACTTCCAAAGAAGCAGTTGTGGTAGAGTGGGTGGAGGGGACAAAAGTCTAGTGGGAGGGGATTTGGGAAAGGGGAATAAAGTAAAGACAGCAAGTATAGGTTCTTTACCGATGAATTTTGCTCTTGTAGGAAGGATAGAAAAGGGGTATAGCTGTGTGATGTTGGGGAGAGGTAAGTGGATTAAAAGCAATTTTAAATTTTTAGTCTTTTTTAGGATTGCATTAACAGCATGTTATATGATCATGAGAATGAGTCACTAGGAAGAAAAAGGAACTGATGATATAAGGAGAGGGAGAATTGTTTTAGTAGGTCAAAGGAAGATGGATCAAGTGTACAGGTAGAGGAAATGGATTTACAGCTAAGCAAGGACAGCTCATAGGAAAAGGAGAGAAAATGACGTATGTTAGGTTATTAGTATGACTCCTATTTTAGAAATATATGGGTGAAATACTGTCATGGTCTTTATTTTACTAATTTTCTCTATATGACTTTTATTAAATCTAGTAATAAATCTGTGACTGTCGTGGTTAAAATTAATATTGAAAGGTGGGGAGGAGCTATGAAATGTTTATGCTTAGTGTTAAGAAAACTGTCCAGATACGTTTAATTAAATAATTTTGCTCTTCAAACTAAGCCAGTATCTGTCTGGTGGTTCTGTTAACTATCAATTGATGGGACAAAAGTTTTAAGGTAATATTTGTAAATCAGCAAATCCTAATAATCAGTCAGTTGTATATTATTAGGCCAATAAGTTTTATCATGTTCACTTAATAGTGACTGTGGATGTGGTATAGGTTTGTTTTTAAAGTGTTGGATAGAGAATGGAAGGAATTTTTTTTTTTTAATTGAAGTAATGATTTACAATGTTGTGTTAGTCTCTGGTGTACAGCAAAGTGATTTAGTGATTCAAATGAATATGTGTATTTTTCATATTCTTTTCCATTATGGCTTATTATAGGACATTGAATATAGTTCCCTGTGCTATATAGTAGGACCTTGTTGTTTATCCATTATATATATAATAGTTACATCTGCTAGTCCTAGACTCCCAATACAACCCTCCTCTGCCCACCCTTCCTCTGGCAACCCCAAGTCTGTTCTCTATGTCTGTGAGTCTTTTTCTGTTTCATAGATAAAGTTCATTTGTGTCATATTTTAGATTCCACACATGAGTGATATCATGGTATGTGTCTTTCTCTTTCTGACTTACCTTCACTTAGTGTGATAATCTCTGGGTCTATCCATGTAGCTGCAAATGGAATTATTTAATCTGTCTTTTTTTTATGGCTCAGTAATATCCACTATACATATATGTACATATACAAACACACACATATACCACAATTTCTTTATCCATTCATCTGTTGATGGACATTTAGGTTGTTCTCATATCTTGGCTGTTGGGATTAGTGCTGCTGTGAACATAGGGAGCATGTATCTTTTTGAGTTAATAGTTTTGTCTGGATATATACCTGGGATGGGATTTCTGGATCATGGGACATTTATGTTTTTAGTTTCTTTGAAAAACCTCCATACTGTTAGAATGGAAGGAATCTTAAGCTACATCTCATTTGCAGATTCAATTTTTGTTTAATGTCCTGTAGACAGAAGAGTGAAATTGAATAGGAAAATTGAGATAATAGACCCAAGACATACGGAAATTTAGTACATGATAAACTTGACATTTCATAGAGGTAAAAGTGGATTTTTTAAGAAATGATTAATCATTTGGAAAAAGATAAAATTAAATTCATACCTCACATCATACAGAAAAATAAATTGCAAATGAACCAAAGATCTTAATGTAAATGATGAAACTATATGAATACAAAAAGGAAACATGGATGGATTCTTCTGTAACCTGGGTAAAAAGAAGGTTTTCTGTGACTCAAAATCCAGGAGCAAGAAAAGGAAAAATTGGTAAACTTGAGTTTATAAAAATTTTAAGTAAGACTTTTGCACAGCAGAAGACCCCCACTAACCCACAAAGCCAAAAAAATACAAAACTTGGAGAAAATATGGATTATATATCATAGATAAAAAGCTAATATACCTCATGTAAAGATAAAATAGAAGAAGATCAAATAGAAAACAGGTAAAAGACATGGACAGATAGTTCTCACAGAAAGCTATAAAAATTTCCCTTAAAAATTTGATAAGGTAATCACTCTCACTTATAATAGAAATCTGAGTAAAACTGCACTGAGATACCAGTTTTCACCTGTGAGATGGACAGAAATTTAAAAGTACAAACACTCTTAGCTGTGAGGAAAGGGGTATTTTCATACTTTGTTGATTATACAACTGGTATTTTGATACCACTGAATCCCCAGTTAGTATAGGGTGACTCAAGAACTGGCTTCCTTGCAGAGCAAGAGCGTGAGGGAAGAGGAGTCCGTTATCTAAGGCACTTCAGGACATAACATCTAACCACTTAACTAGATCCCTTTTACTCTTCTTCCCACAAATCCCTGAAGTCAGAAGGAGGTGGGAATTGTGGTCCCCTTCCTTTTTGGGCCTCAAAACTCTATGATCTCTCTCACCAAGACTGGCTTTTGAGATGCTAAAGACAAGTTAAAGGACAAAAATTATCCTTTCCCAAGATAGTAGTGGGACTACAACATGGGAAATGTTTTTGATTGTGGGGGAGTGAATATTCACTAACTGTTCTGTTCTTTGGTAGCAAGTAATGGGGCTCTTTCAGTAAATGGATTCATCAGGCATGTGAAAGCAAAGGTCAGGTAATTGGAAAGGCCAAAATTATTTTGTTAACTTAATAGTCCTCATTAGCTGTCATTGCCATAAGCCATGTATTATATATATGTATCAGATGTCATATATTAAATGTCATCACATTTAGAATTATTTTGTTTGTGCCAGCTATTAGAGGATTTTTCTCTGGCAGCACAGTGGTAAAGAATCTGCCTCTCAGTGCAGGAGACCCAAGAAACGTTGGTTTCATCCCTGGGTCAGGAAGATCCCGTGAAAGAGGAAATGGCAACCCACTCTAGTATTCTTGCCTGGAAAATTCCATGGACAGAGGAGCCTGGTGAGCTACAGTCCGTAGGGTCACAGAAAGTTGGACACAGCTGAGAGACTGAGCACACACAGTTATTAGAACTGGAATAGAAGGTGATGTGGCAATTGATAATAACATGGTGCTCAGTCGTGTCTGACTCTTTGTTACCCCATGGACTGTAGCCCACCAGGCTCCTCTGCCCATGAAATTTCCCAGGCAAGAATACTGGAGTGGGTTGCCATTTCCTACTCCAGGGGATCTTCCCAGCCCAAGGACTGAACCCCTGTCTCTTTCATCTTCTCCATTGGTGGCAGATTCTTAACCACTCAGACCACCTGGGAAGCCCAATAATAAGTCAACTTTAAAAATGAGTTATCCTGTTGGTGAGAATATAAAATGGTACAAGCTGCCTTGAAAATCAGCCTGGCCATTCCTCAAAATATTAATCCTAGAGTTACCATATGACCCAACAGTTCTGCTCCTAAGTGCATACCCAAGAGAGTTGAAAACATGTCCACTCAGAAACTTGTAGAAGTGTTTGTATAAGCATTGTTTATAGTAGTCAAAAAGAAAAGATAAGCCAAATGTCTGTTCACTAGTGAATATAGGTATTGTATACCATATAATGGGGAATTAATCGGCCATAAAAATGAAGTAATGATATATGCTACAACATGGCTGAACCTGGAAAACATGATAAATGAAAGAAACCAGTTATAAAAGATCACCTATGATTCCATTTCTGTGAAATGTCTAGAATAGACAACTCTGTAAAGATAGAAAATAGATTAGTAGTTACCTAGGTCATGAGGAGTGGCGGGAGTAGTTTGAGGGAGGAAGGGGACCAACTACTAATGGATTTGGTTTCTTGAGGGTCTTGTGTGGCAAAAATGTTTTAAAAATTACAGTGGTGATTTGATGGTTGCACAGCTATGAATATACTGAAAACTTGAATTGTAAACTTTAAAAGTGAATTGTGAAGTATGTGAGTTATATCTTAGTAAAGTTGTTAGGAAAGAAGTGAATTATCTATACTTAGTAACTAAGAAGTTTTTTTCCGCATCACTAAAATGTGTGTGACCTATTCCTATATACATTGCTGGTGAGAATGCAAATTGGCACAACTCTTTTGAAAGAGACTTTGGCAGTATCTAACTAAACTGCTTACCTATTTACATTTTGACCCAGCAATTCCACTTCTGGAAATCGACCCCGAAGATTTGCTTCCAGCAATACAAGAGTGCATGTGGACAAGAATATTCATTGTAGCATTATTTATAATCATAAAATAGTGAAAACAAAATGCCTATGCATAAAAGAACAAGGAAACTTCTATAATGGATACAGAGTGATTTTTAGGATTATATGGTTAAGTGCCACAAGCAAAGTACAAATTAGCATCTATATTATATTACCTTATATAAGAAAGAAGGCAGCATAGGAAATTACACTTATCTGCAAATGAAATACAGGAATGATAAGCCAGAAACTGCAGACACAGTGAATAGGAACAAGGTGGAAAAAATGAGGAATGGTAGTTGGAAGGACTGATGCTGAAGCTGAAACTCCACTACTTTGGCCACCTCATGCAAAGAGCTGACTCTGGAAAAGACCCTGGTGCTGGGAGGGGTTGGGAGCAGGAGGAGAAGGGGACGACAGAGGATGAGATGGCTGGATGGCATCACTGACTCGATGGGCATGAGTTTGAGTAAGCTCCAGGAGTTGGTGGTGGACAGGGAGGCCTGGTGTGCTGCAATTTATGGGGTCGCAAAGAGTCGGACACGACTGAGCAACTGAACTGAACTGAACTGAACTTAGTGGGATTAAGGAATGGAGGAGGTTGTGACATTACTGAGTGCACTTTTTTGTATGGTTCTGAAGTTTTGGAACTGTCAGTGTTTCACATGTTTGTAAAAAAATTTATAAAGTTAGAGGAAAAAAAGTGAAAACAAAAATGGGCTAAAACAGAAACAAATGAACTCAACTGGATTTCAAAAGAATTACGTAATTATTTGTGGTTTGGTGTGGGGGCAAACTAACAAAACTTTTGAACACAGTATTTGGACTGTATGGCCTAAAGGCTGAAGACCAAGAGACCTCTTAAAAAATACCCAGTTTATAGGCTTTCCTTTTTCATGCAGAGCTATGGGTTAGCAAATCTAAAACTACTTTCTTTGTATACTTTGTATACTTTCTCTGTATACTTTGTATACTTTCTTTGTATATAACTACTTTCTTTGTATATGTCGAGTACATGGTAAATAAATAGTTTGTGAGTAATAGAAGCCACATTTCTTATTGTTGGAGGAGGTAGTTTTAAATATGCTAAGGAAGAAGGATAGAAGGAAAGAACCTCATGGTGTTTGATTGGAGCTTGAAGTACAGATAAACTCATCTTTCTTTCTTCCATCCATCCATCCATCCATCCATCCATCCATCTGTCCATCTATAAAAATAATTACAGATGAGACAGGGTTGTGTGTGTATGAGTAAATGTATGTCTATGAATATCTGTGTATATGTATATATATTAATTTAATTCATACTCTTCTATATCAACCCTTTGTATGAATCTGTTTCCTAGATGATTTTAGTCAGTAATTTTATCATTGATTAAACTTGGTAGGTAGAATATTACAAAAAAATTCATTTAGATGCTCTCTTTGTTTTTGAAGTTTGGCATTTACAGAATGTATTTGTTAAATACATTTGCTAAAAACATTAGATTTCCAGCTGTTTAATTGTGATTTGTAGGGACCTTCTTGAAATATATTTAGTTTAACTTTGTAAATATCCCCCTAAATTTTCCTTTAAGGAAAATGTTTGCAATGTTAATAAAATGTTAGTAAAGAACCGCCCATAATAAACATCTCTAGTATGTACAAATAGGAAACAACATGTCTAGCAGTCTTCACTGATTAATAGATTAAATTCATTTCAACATTTGGATTTATATACTAGCATGTAGCAAGGTGAGATAAGAAAGCCTTCCTCAGCGATCAATGCAAAAAAAATAGAGGAAAACAATACAATGGGAAAGACTAGATATCTCTTCAAGAAAATTAGAGATACCAAGGGAACATTTCATGCAAAGATGGGCTCAATAAAGGACAGAAATAGTAGGGGCCTAACTGTATGCAGGTTGGGAAGCAACAGTGAAAACTGAACATGGAACAACAGACTGGTTCCAAATAGGAAAAGGGGTACGTCAAGGCTTGTATATTTAACTTATTTAACTTATATGCAGAGTACATTATGAGAAACGCTGGGTTGGAAGAAGCACAAGCTGGAATCAAGATTGCCGGGAGAAATATCAATAACCTCAGATATGCAGATGACACCACCTTGATGGCAGGAAGTGAAGAGGAACTAAAAAGCCTCTTGATGAAAGTGAAAGAGGAGAGTGAAAAAGTTGGCTTAAAGCTCAACATTCAGAAAACTAAGATCATGGCATCTGGTCCCATCACTTCATGGGAAATAGATGGGGAAACAGTGGAAACAGTGGCTAACTTTATTTTTGGGGGCTCCAAAATCACTACAGATGGTAATTGCAGCCATGAATTTAAAAGATGCTTACTCCTTGGAAGGAAAGTTATGACCAACCTGGATAGCATATTTAAAAGCAGAGACATTGCTTTGTCAACAAAGGTCTATCTAGTCAAGGCTGTGGTTTTTGCAGTGGTCATGTATGAATGTGAGAGTTGGACTGTGAAGAAAGCTGAGCACCAAAGAATTGATGCTTTTGAACTGTGGTGTTGGAGAAGACTCTTGAGAGTCCCTTGGACTGCAAGGAGATCCAGCCAGTCCATCCTAAAGGAGATCAGTCCTGGGTGTTCATTGGAAGGACTGATGCTGAAGCTGAAACTCCAGTACTTTGACCACCTCATGTGAAGAGTTGACTTATTGGAAAATACCCTAATGCTGGGTAGGATTGGGGTCAGGAGGAGAAGGGGACGACAGAGAATGAGATGGCTGGATGGCATCACCGATTTGATGGACATGGGTTTGCGTAGACTCCGGTAGTTGGTGATGGACAGAGAGGCCTGGCGTGCTGCGATTCATGGGGTCGCAAAGAGTCGGACATGACTGAGTGACTGAACTGGAAGGAGAAGATATTAAGAAGAGGTGGCAAGAATACATAAGAGAACTATATAAAAAAGATCTTCACAACCCAGATAATCACGATGGGGTGATCACTCACACTCACCTAGAGCCAGACATCCTGGAATGTGAAGTGGGCCTTCGGAAGCATCACTATGAACAAAGCTAGTGGTGGTGATGGAATTCCAGTTGAGCTATTTCAGATCCTGAAAGATCATGCTGTGAAAGTGCTGCACTCAATATGCCAGCAAATTTGGAAAACTCAGCAGTGGCCACAGGACTGGAAAAGGTCAGTTTTCATTCCAGTCCCAAAGAAAGGCAATGCCAAAGAATGCTCAAACTACCACACAGTTGCACTCATCTCACACGGCAGCAAAGTAATGCTCAAAATTCTCCAAGCCAGGCTTCAGCAATACGTGAACCATGAATTTCCAGAGGTTCAAGCTGGTTTTAGAAAAGGCAGAGGAACCAGAGATCAAATTGCCAACATCTGTTGGATCATCAAAAAAGCAAGAGAGTTCCAGAAAAACATCTATTTCTGCTTTATTGACTATGCCAAAGCCTTTGACTGTGTGGATCACAACAAACTGTGGAAAATTCTGAAGGAGATGGGAATACCAGACCACCTGACCTGCCTCTGGAGAAACCTATATGCAGGTCAGGAAGCAAGAGTTAGAACTGGACATGAAACAACAGACTGGTTCCAAATAGGAAAAGGAGTACGTCAAGGCTGTATATTGTCACCCTGCTTATTTAACTTATATGCAGAGTACATCATGAGAAACGCTGGGCTGGAAAAAGCACAAGCTGGAATCAAGATTGCCGGGAGAAATATCAATAACCTCAGATATGCAGATGACACCACCCTGATGGCAGGAAGTGAAGAGGAACTAAAAAGCCTCTTGATGAAAGTGAAAGAGGAGAGTGAGAAAGTTGGCTTAAAGCTCAACATTCAGAAAACTAAGATCATGACATCTGATCCCATCACCTCATGGGAAATAGATTAGGAGACAGTGGAAGCAGTGTCAGACTTTATTTTTCTGAGCTCCAAAATCACTGCAGATGGTGATTGCAGCCGTGAAATTAAAAGACGCTTATTACTCCTTGGAAGGAAAGTTATGACCAATCTAGATAGCATATTAAAAAGCAGAGACATTACTTTGTCAACAAAGGTCCATCTAGTCAAGGCTATAGTGTTTCCAGTGGTCATGTATGAATGTGAGAGTTGGACTATAAATAAAGCTGAGCACCAAAGAATTGATGCTTTTGAACTGTGGTGTTGGAGAAGACTCTTGAGAGTCCCTTGGACTGCAAGGAGAGCCAACCAGTCCATCCTAAAGGAGATCAGTCCTGGGTATTCATTGGAAGGACTGATGCTGAAGCTGAAACTCCAATACTTTGGCCACCTGATGTGAAGAGCTGACTCATTTGAAAAGACCCTGATGCTGGGAGAGATTGGGAGCAGGAGGAGAAGGGAACGACAGAGGATGAGATGGTTGGGTGGCATCACCGACTCGATGGACATGGGTTTGGGTGGCCTCCGGGAGTTGGTGATGGACAGGGAGTCCTGGCGTGCTGTGGTTCATGGGGTTGCAACAAGTCAGACGCGACTGAACTGAACTGAACTAACATGTAGCTCATGGCATGATCCTATAATAGTTAGGATATGGTAATACTAATATATTAGTAATCAACATGTTTTTATCTATGGTTGACAAAATGTAGGCTAAAGAATTAAAACTGTATTGGAGTCATTGGATTTGCTACTGAACACCACATTTAAAGTATATAATTACCATTGTGTAATTATTAAATATAATCAGAAGCTTATACTTTGTTTATAACCATACTCCTATACTTTAAGGAAGAAAATATGTGTGAGTCTTAGGTACCTTAATGATTATTCATTATGTAATAATTGAATTTTCTTTTGTTGATTTCAAATTATTAGAATCTCATCCTGAAAAAATCAAATTACATAATAAAGTATATCTTGCTCTATAGCTGGTGTGAATATATTAAAAAAGAAATTATTGTAAAACCCCAAACTAATTTTTTGTTTACTACCATATAATTTGAGGCAGTTCTAGGCATTTATGGCAGACAACTGACACATAACTAATTACAAGTAGCAATTTTGATAAAAATTTAGAATTAGGTTTTTTAAAAATAATTCTCTTTGCATCTAAATTGTAGCCTGTACATATTGTTTCTCGCTAAAAATAGTCAGAGATACTTGGAAAAAATGGCTGGTTTTGTACTTGAAGCAGGAAATGCACAAAATAAACCTGGAACATCTTGTTATACCAGGTAATAAGGAAGGTTAAAGACTACTGGAATCTTTTCAAAAAGACTTCCATGGGCTGAAAATGGAACAGTTTGAGCTTTAATAATTTCTACAGTGGTTTGAGACACAACATATATGTTTAAATACAGGATTCATAATGACTCTTTAAAAAATAACTAGTCATACTGTTGAGGATACTGTTGAACCAGTCTGAAAGAATTACTTATCCTGTCTCTCCTTTGAGAACTGTACCCTTGGGCAACTACATCGATGATGAGGGGGAAATTTATTTTTACAGAACTATTCTAGCTGAGAAATGGGAAAGGAATTATAAAATTAGAATATCATCACTTTGTAAACCTTGGTAAGTTAATGAATTTAAGCATTGAATATCATGGATTTTAACACTACCAGAGAAAAGCGGCCAGAACATTTGCCTCATGATGTAAAACAAAATACTACCCATGAAAAACTCTTGCCGCTGCCAGAAAGAAGAATTGAACTTCAATCTGATCAAGCATCTAAATTCAACTACTAATTTATGGAAAATACAGAAGAAGAAAATGTTAAATACTAATAGCAATTCTTTGCTGGATATAGTCAGAAAAATCCAGCCCGTAGAAAGCTACAAAATAACCAAAAATTTTTTTCCTCTCCTCCCAAATCTCAAAGAACAAACAGGAGGGGACACATTTAAAAATTAAAGTTAAATAAAATTAAAAACTCAGATCCTCAGTTTTCTTTAGCCATATTTCAGGTGCTTAACCAGCCATATGTGACTTATGGCTACCATATCAGACACGGCAGGGATGGAAAATTTCCATCTTTGTGGAAAGTTCTGTTGGATAGTTGTATTAATTTCCTAGGGCTTCCAAATAATTTACCACAATCTGGGTGGCTAAAATTACAGAAATTTATTCCCTGACAGTTCTGGAGGCCTGAAGTTCAAAATTAAGGTGTTAGTATGGCTGTACGCCCTCTGAAGATTCTAGGGGCTTATCCTTCTTTGCCTCTTCCAGCTTCTGATGGCATTCTGATGTTTTTGGTTTGTGGCAGCATATTTACCCTTACTCTTTTAAGGATACCAGTCATTGGATTTAGAGCCTACTCTTAAATCGAGGATGTTCTTGAGATCCTTAATTACTTCTTCAAAGACCCTATTTCCAAATAAAGAATACTGGGTTTTAGGATTTGAACATAATTTTTTTAAGAGACAGAATTTTAACCTACTACAACAGGGCTGCTAAGCATTAAAAGGGACTTGAGACATATCGAACAATTGGAGTGTTTGGACTCTTTGGATTCTGATACAAGGAAACGTTATAAAATTAAGAATTATGAAATGAGGGAATTCCCTGGCAGTCCAGAAGTTAGGATACCATTTTTCCACTGCTGGAGTCATAGGTTCAATCCCTGGTCTGGGAACTAAGATCCTGCATGCTATGTGGTGTGGCAAAGGGGGGAAAATGTCACTTCAAAAAACTGTATAAAAATTATGAAATGATCATGCATTTGGATAATGAATATCTATATTAAATTTTGTTAGCTCTTTTATGGGTAGTAATAGTGTTTAATCCTTTTTAAAGAAAGAACTTTTATTGTTTAGAAGTAGAGCAATATTTACAGTTGAGATGAAATGATATATTGGAAATTTTTCAAAATAATGCAGGAATGAGGAAATGAATAGGTTATGGATCAGGGGCTGCAAGCTACAACCCAGGTAGCTTACAGCCTGTTTTTGTAAATAAGGTTCTATTGGAACAAAGCTATGCCGATTCAAGTACATATGGCCTATGGCTGCTTTTGTGCTATGAAGGCAGAACTGAGTAATTTGAAAAGAGACCCGTGGGCCTTGGAAAACTGAAAACATGTACTGCGTGACATTTTACTTAAAAGTTTGGGGACTCCTTCCTGGTATAGTTCAAAAGAGGTAGACAATGAATTGATAATAGTAAAAGCTGTCTCTTTTTTTGTATATGTTTGAAATGTCCCATAATATGTTAAATTTTCTGAAAAATAATAGTTGCGTGTTTCTCTGATTTGAGAGCAAAAAAGAGCTATGTCTTAAAAAAAGAGAAACAAAGGAAAGTATGTAAATATTTTATTCTAGAAAAAGTTCTATTTGTGATATTTTATCTCTGAGGTATGAAATGACTGGTAAAAAGATAACATTTGTTAAATCTGACTGTTGGAAACATGAGTCTTACATTATTTTGTATTTATCTATATGCTGAAATATTTTTAATTAAAAAAAGCCAAACTCACATGTTATAAATGTAAGTTAAAATGTGTAAGGGCAAACTAAACATTTGAGAAAGAATTTATAATATATAACAGCAGTTTGAGAGCCTTAAATATATACACATCCTTTATAAATTTCCAAGAAGAAAAAAAAAAATCTCCCTGTTAGAAAAATTAGAAAAGGACACATACAGTATTTGCCAATAAAGGCAGTTGGGCAACTTGCATATGGGAAAAAAGAGAGAGACCATAAGGAGAAAAGTTAATTAAAAAATAGACACCATTAAGATTTTAAAAATATATATGTAAATATAAAATCTCTCACCACTATATATGGAGAGGGCAGAGAACTATGTATGTATATGGAGAAAGTTAAATTTGTAGCTTTGCTGTTTTTTGTGTATATTTTGGCCAATCAGATTGTTTTGAAAGTAATATTTTAGGGTAAGCTGAAGTTTCTAAAATTTAACAAGTGAAGAAAGGATATATAATCTATTTTTCATTATTAAGTTTGTTGGTCAACAGAAATTTCTGTTCATGTTTAACATCTTGTGTATACTGATTGTTGAAATACTTCTCTAGAGGTTCTTAAACTTTAGCACATATCATAGTCTCCTAGAGGGCTTGTTCTATAACATGACTCTTGACCTCATCCCCAGAGGTTTTTATTCACTGGGTTAGGGATGGGGCAAAGGATTTCTATTTTTAAAAAGTTCCCCTGTGAGCTGATGCTGCTGATTTTGAGGGACCACACTTTAATAATTGCTGCCTTACAGTGACGAGAAAAGAGAAGGTAAGGAAAAAAAGATATTTGTATATAGCAACTATATACAGAGGATTGTATTCAGTATCTTATAATATTGTCTTTGATGCACAAGGTGTTATGATCAGTTGAATGAACATACAGTATATGAAAAACATTCCTTTTTTTTTTTTAAGAGAATCATTTGGAGCCTTAAGCTTTGTATGTGTAACTTGTATAGCTTTGGTATGTAGGTGATGGTTTCATTGATTTAGGCCTAACTTTTTTGAACAATACTGAGCTTTTAAAATTTTTTTGAAGTATAGTTGATTTATTAATACAATGTTGTGTTAATTTCTGCTGTGCAGCAAAGTGATTCAGATGTATATATATGTATACATATACACACATTATTTTTTTAACATTTTTTTTTTTTTTTTTTAAGCTGTAGGGTGTGTGGGCTTCAGTAGTTGTGGCACACCCGCGCATTTGCCCTGCAGCATGTGGGATCTTCCCAGACCAGGGATCGAACCAGAATCCCCTGCATTGTAAGGCGGATTCTTAACCACTGGACCACAGGGGAAGTCCCCACACATTATTTTTTAAAATATTCTTCTCCATTATGGTTTATCATAGAATATTGAATATAGTCCTCTGTGCTATACAGTAGGATCTTGTTTATCCGTTCTATATATAATAGCTTACATCTGCTAACCCCAACCTCCCACTTCATCCCTCCCCCAACCCTGTCCCCCTTGACAGCCACAAGTCTGCAAAACTGAGCTTTTTGTAGATTATTGAGTTGACGTGTTATTTAGGTGAATGAGAATGACTTCAGAGTGGAAATAGTGAGAAGAACAAGTGATATAAAGAAAAAGTATGATTCTACTAATGTAAAATTAAGCAGGCAAAGCAAAACACTACATTTTTAGGGAAATATATTTGGTAAAGTTATTTTAAAAAGCAAGGGAATAATAAAGCTAATTTCAATATTGTAGTTACCTCCCAAGGGAAGAGTATTTATACTCCATTATTTACATTTATTACTTTATTTATATGGTGTAAATACATTAAAAAAATAATATTCAGTAAGAGTAATTAAATCCTAAAGTAAAATGCTCTATTTCCTTCAAATAGGAAAAAAATAGGAAAAAAAAATCTTGAGAAGAGTTAAGACTCCCT
Source organism: Cervus canadensis (assembly GCF_019320065.1). Taxonomy (NCBI): domain Eukaryota; kingdom Metazoa; phylum Chordata; class Mammalia; order Artiodactyla; family Cervidae; genus Cervus; species Cervus canadensis. Next base: position 49,555,491 of record NC_057391.1, on the reverse strand, counting down.
TAGACTCTTAGTTGGGCCTGCCAGATACCCTAGGCTGACACTGTATGTTAGAACTTCTGCAGTGATGAAAATTTTAAAAATCTTTGTTAAATGTGCCTAATAAGTGCTTGGAATGTGGTTAGTGCAGTTGAGGCAGTGCTTTAAAATTTAATTATTTGAAATTTATATTTAAATAGGCACATGTGACTGATTTCTACCATACTATTACAACAGACAGTTTAGAACATGGTTTAGCCCTTGATTTAATAATCTGTTAATAATTCTCCTATTGAATATTCAGTGTTTGGTTTGCTGACATTTTGCTTCGGTCACTGAAATTTGTATATTGTGTGCTTTGACTCATGCTTCTTATGTTGATTGGTAGCAGTTTGATTTATTTCTCTTGTACCTTATATTCCAAAAATTGAGTCTTCAGGATCAGTAGCTCTTGGACTAAAGTTTATTGAAAACATAGTATTTTATTAATTATAATGTGTTTTGAAATTTTCGTAGGTTGTTATTTTTAATGTTAGAATTTTATGACTTGATATTCTGTTGATTTCTACTTAAAATATTAATCCATTGACTTTTCTGAGCCCCAAACAAAATTCTTTTTATTTTGTAACTTGAGTCATTCAGCAGATATTACTTATTATGAACCATGCATTCTTGAGAATTGGGGAATGATAGAGGAAATAAATTCTGACTTATGATGTGAGCATATTTGGTAGTATTTTTAGAAAGAAAGCACAGTGTGCTTGAGAGAAACACTGGATGGTCATATAGCGGAGGAATGAGAATAAGATAGTATATGACCGGGAAGAGACCAAACAAAAATGTTTATATATTTTTATTTCATTATTTTGTGACTTGATGGTAATGGAGATTGTACATCAAAATTCTTAAGAGTTCCTGTTACTGTGTAAATGAGATTTTTTAATTCACCAAAGGACTAGTAATATAGAAAGAACTTATAACCAAATATCTGACAACTCAATTTTTTTAAAAAATAAGGCAAAATTATCTAAAAATACACTATACAAAGAAGATACATGAATGGCTAACAGTACTTGTAAACATGTTCAGTGTCATTAACATTGATATCAGAGAAATGCAAATAAAAACCACAATGAATCACTCTATAATCAATTAGAATGACTAAATTAAAACACCAAGAATAAATCATAATACCAAATATGGCTGTGTCTGTGGAGCAACTGCAATTCTCATGTCAAATGGAAATGAAAAATATTCTAGACACTTTAGGAAAGCAGCTTGACACTTTCTTACAAATTTAGCATACACTTACCATATAACCCAACATTCCCACTCCCTGGAATCATCCAAGAGATATAAAACATGTATATACATTATTTTTTTTTTTTTTTTGAGAATCATCATAGATGATTCCAATACCATCATAATAATACCAAATGGGAAATGACCCAAATATTTATCAACTGGTGAACAGATTTAAAAAATAATACCACAATACAGATAACTCACATCTACATAAAAGAAAAGTACTCAGCAGTCAAAAGAAACAAAATATTGATAAGCATGTACATGATTATATCTCGAAAGCGTTAAGCCAGTTGAAGTAAAACACTACATACTGATTCTTTCTGTATGAAACTTCTCTGTCCTAATGATGGTTATTGGTTTTACCTATTTAATATTACAGTTTAGTCCTCATGTTCCAGCTTTGTTCTTCATCCTTGGCTGAAAGCTTATTATGGTAATAGGTGTTATTCAGATATCTGAAACCTGTCATGAAGTGCTTAGAAGTGAATCTGTTTTCTCTGTCCGTTTGAAGCCGATAGCATCCTTGATCAGATTCCCCAGATGGATGTCTGCTTTTTGCTCTTATTCCTTTTACAGACCAGCTTCCTTTACTTATCACTTTGCCCAAATTCACAAGATCTGTAACTTAAGCACTGCCTTTATGTCTGACTTTTGGGTCCAGTTCACAAGAGAGAACATTTGATTATTAATAAGCCAATGGATTGACTAGTCTCAGATTAATCACCCCTGTCTCGTCTAGTTGGGATTAGGGAATGTGATCGTTGACTGGTATGCCTGCCTGCACTGCACATTTAACTGAGTAGAATTTGTGATGTGACATTACACAAGTAATTAAATGAATTCTCCATATGTTAGGTTTCTTTGATTACCTTTATGTATGTTCATTAACATATTTTTTAAACACTTATAAAAATATACAGTGACAGGTGATGGTACTACAAAGATGACTAGAGGCAGGTATAATCCTTGCCCCCAAGGAGTTATAGTCCTAGTGGAACTAAGGGAATGGGAGTGACACATAAACAATAAAAATGATGTAATACAGTGATAATAAGTAGGTAACTGATACAAGTAGACTACTTGATAGTCATATCAAGTAAGGATGTAGAGTTGGATTTCTGTCCCTGCAATAAACAGTATGACCTTGAGTAAGTTTCTTAAAATATCAAAGTACCAGTCTTTAAAAAGAGAGTGACGCACAATTTCATGGTGTCACCCCAGAATAATGTACATGAAGGTGTGAAGTGTAACAAAAATGTTATAATTGTTTTATTGAACTATTTCATTGCTTTCAGTTTTAGTGTAATCTAGTAATTTTTGAAAGACTAATCTTTTTTTTTTCTACTGCTGTAACCTTAGAGGATATGTCACCTTTTTGAGACTTGACTTTTGCTTTCTTTTTCATGTGGAAGTAAATTTTGTTGTGAATTTTAATGTATTGCCCTTTCCATATTACTTGCTGATTTCTTAGTTCTTCTGATAGGTACTTTGCTATTTTGTCAGGCTCTTTGCTTGTACTTTTTTTTGCTTTTCTGTATTTTTACTTTTCTCTTTGAATTTAACATTATTTTTGATACAAATATTTGAAGCTCTACTTTTATACATAAGTATTCTTTGTGTATAGTATTTCTACTAAGTTGCTTTATTTTTAAAATCAATATTGTTGCTCTTGTTTTGTATTAGCTCAGGTTTATATTGATGTATCATTATTAATTGATTAATCAGAAGTAAAGGCATCTGTCACTTGCGAATCTGTGTATTTTTCCTCCCAACTCAACTACAGGTTTTATATTTTAGAAATAAGATATTTTTATGCTTTCAAGTTACATTGCTTTCTGTAGTTTATTCTGTTGGGAAATATGGAAACGATTATTTTGGTTTTCATTTGAGGCAGATACATGCTACTGATTGGAAGTCGTGTGTGTGCGTGCGTGCTAAGTCATTTCAGTCATGTCGGCTTCTTTTTGACCCTGTTGATTGGAGCCCACCAGGCTTCTCTGTCCTTGGGATTCTCCAGGCAAGAATACTGGAGTGGGTTGCCATTCCCTTTTCCAGGGGATCTTCTGACCCAGGAATTGAACCTACATCTCTTACATCTCCTGCATTGGCAGACATTTGCCACTAGCGCCACCTGGGAACCCTTGATTGTAGGTCTTGTATTATTAAAAAAAGTGGTCCCTTACATTGGATGGTTACTGTATTGGATAATTGGCATTTTACATTGACAGCTATCAGCAAAATTAGCTCTTCAAAAAGGTGACTGATAAATATATGTTATTTATTTACTACATGTGTCTTGTGTAATGAATGATACAGTATAGTTATGGGGTCTAGAATTTAAACAGTGGCACTCAGTGATATGAAAAAAGCATATAAATTTTTCTTTTGCAGTACTGAAAATGTCATTTGTAAAGTAATTATACACACATGTACATACAGAAAGTGAAAAAATATAAATAAGCAAAAATAAGAAAATTAAAAATACCATGTTCCTATCACCTAGAGATGACATAGTTAATACTTTAGTGTTCTAGATATTTTTCTGTGTGTGTGTATGTATACTTGTATTTCTTTACTGGTAATATATTATTTTGTACATGTTATTTTAACATATGCTTTTTTATGTTAATTTCTGCTTTTCCGTATCAGCAAATTTTTATCTTACCTATCCATGCTCACATTTTTTCAGTTTATTCTAAACTGTTATTTGCAGTTGATCTGTTCAAGACAGGTCCAATCCAGAATAACTATTCAAGTCTTTTAAATCTAGCACAGCACTGCCCCCTGCCACCACACACACACCTTTTTCTTGGCACTGACTTTTTGATTAGCCATTACCTTTTGTTGTGCATGTCTCTTTTGTTGGGGGCGGGTGGGCAAGTGAGGTGGCATGTTTAGTTGTGTCCTGTTGGTGTTGTTTAGATTATTCCTCTGTATCTTTTTTTTTTTTCAGCTCTCTATATCTTGTATTTTAAGTAAGCTAATAATTTTAAATTTAGCTACAATATAAACTCTTCTCAATAATCTTTTAACCAGATCAGTATGGTAACTACAAATATTGAATGACTTTTGTCCTCATCTTCCTTTTTGTTCAAAGACTAGAAGAGTTTTCATGAATTACCTATGTACACATTTCTTTAATTATGGTATGTTAATAAAAAAGAAATCTAGATTCACTTAGGTCCACAAATATTATTATCTGTGTGCTAGTCTGTCCAACTCCTTGTGACTCTATGGACTGGAGCTCTTCAGGCTCCTCTGTCCATGGGATTCTCCAGGCAAGATTACAGGAGTGGGTTGCCAAGCCTTTCTCCAGGGGATCTTCCCGACCCAGGGATCGAACCCGTCTCTTAGATCTCTTGCATTGGCAGGTGGATTCTTTACCACGAGCGCCACCTGGGAAGCCATTATTATCTGTAGCCTGTGATAATCTACTTGAGTATAAATTCAAGTTATCTCTAGGGTTTTCTTTAAAAATACTTAATAAAACATGTAAAATAATGTTTTCTTTAAAAAGGAAAATGTGAAGCAGGTGCATTGCTGAACCATTTGCATACCTTTCCTTGTATTGATAGGAACATTATTGATCAAATTAGAAAGTCTTAATTACAAGGTCAGTTCTTAAAATTTAGATCACTACATGTTTCAATTTTGGGAAACGCATATTGTGGAGTACAAAATGTTTTAATGATTACTTAAGAAAGTGGATTCCTGAGAGATTTGACATTTCCGTATATTACTTACTTGAATTTCACTGCTTCTTACTTTGTATTAATAATTAGGAAAGTGCTAATAGATTGTATTATACCAAATCTTAAAATCCGTAGGCTACTGAAACATGGAAATATTAATAGATGTATCTAAAAACATAAAACAGGAAGTATGAACCTTAAAACATATTTCTGAAAATCTCATTGGTGATTTTACAGTTGTGAATTTTGATTTTTGAAAATATAGGTGTAGGGATTCAAACTGCAAACGAAGATGAGTCCTAACATTTTTATATCTATTAACCCAGGAGAGTAAAATAAACTTTAAACAGAAATGATTTATAGTGCTTGCTTCGGCAGCAAGTTGGAACGATACAGAGAAGATTAGCATGGCCACTATGCAAGGATGACACACAAATTTGTGAAGTGTTTCATATTTTGGGGGGTTTAACAGAAAACAACAACATTCTGTAAAGAAATTATCCTTCAGTTTAAAAAATGCATTAGAAATTTATGAAGATTTTACATATTTCAAATTAGATGAGCATTATGCAGTGAATTTCTGTTTATTAACCCTAATTACTGAAAACATTGTACCCCTTCCCAAAAAGTTTCAGTGGAGTGGTTTTATTAATTCTTCTTTTATCCAAATTGAGTAGTTTATGTCTTCTTTCTTCATGTGCTTACTACTTTTCTGATTTTATCACTTAAGACTAATGGATGCCTGCTCATTTCTCATTATGGACCAGAGACAGGTGTGGATGTGTGAGCAAGGGAAAAGCTTTGGAAAATCTTCCCTTATTCAGTGATTATGTCTGATCCTTTGCTGTGCTCTTTTTTTTCTTTCTTTTTTTTTTTTTTTTTTCTTTGCTGTGCTCTTTAAAACCTAAGGCATGAGCAAGGCTGAGCTCTCTGACTTGGATCAGGGTATCCTTTCCTAATTTAAATTCTCTTCCACATCAGACATAGGAGTCCTGTTTCTAATACCTAGTTTTAATTTTCTTTCCTGTGCTTTAATTACAAAAGCCTCTACACCTGCTTGGTCATACTTCTTGTCATATATGTATATATACATATGTACAAGACACATACATATATATAAACAATCTTTAGATACCTCATTTTCTAAATATACCTCACTTGAATAGTTGAGTTTGAATCTCTTAGTTGAGGCAAATGCAATCAGAAGTGAATCTGCATGTATACAGTTAATTAGTGGCCCATTAGCTGGTAAGGAGAGTTTATGGTTTGGAAAGAATGTGTATAAGTTTACATGTAACACAGTAATATATCAGTATATAGAAGGTGACCTTGATTTATCAGGTTACAAAAGTAGCATTACAGAGACAAAAGGAAAATTTCTCCAATCCAATTTAATCTTAAGCAGTTACTTTTTGTTTGTTTTAAATGATCTTTTAGCTGTTTTCTTAAGAAACGTAGATTTTCCTTCATAACCATTATTTAGTTGAAAAATCAGTTATATTGCTCAGTATTGGGCCAAATCACCGTCATCTACTCTGGTTATTGACCCCTAAGATCCTTAGAATATGCTATCATTTTAGAAAGTAGAGGGTAAGAAGGGCATCTCTCCTGATAACTGAGGTTGCTTCGTCTACCAAGAATTCATGCTGTTTCCTAGCCCTTCCACCCAAGTTCAGTTCAGGAAGTAATTGTTGAGCATCGTTCATTTGTATTTGAGCACTTTTGATGGTTTGGGTTGGCCTCAAGTTAGAGTACTGACTGTTGTGGAGGAGGTTAGCCTTATCACAGGGCATGATGAGCAATGATAAGAATGACTGTGGAGTGTTGGAGGGAAGGAGGGAAGGTCTAAGTCACCCCCAGGTGGGCAGAACTCAGAATGCTTGAACTTCAGTTAATATTTTGAAACATACCTCTTTTAAACCCCCAAATGTTAACTTGAAAACTGTTGGCTTAGAAGACACTTCTTTCAAGAGAAAATACAGATATCATTAAAAAAAAAACAACAAAAAAACCCCAACTCATTTATGGCCATTAGCAAATTGTTTCCCATGATAGACACAAGCAAGAATCTATGATCATTGACTTCCAGATCTATTTCTTTTGTTTCACTGTCCATTATCCTGGGTTGCTTCAAGGTTCATTCCCACTCTTTAAAATCTCAGTGTGTTGATTTAAAAAACCAGAAGAAAGAAAAAGACAGGGGTCAGATTTAAGGGAATGTGGGACTAGAGGGGCTAGTGGGAAGGAAAGCTGGAAAAGCCAGGCCGGGAGTATTAATCCAATGTTTACACAGTAAGGAGAGTGATATCTTTATATGATTAGTAAATTTTCTATGATGGAGATTTCTGAAAAGAAAGTTCTGAAATTATTTGTAAAGCAGCAGCATACATAAAGTATTAAACTTTTCAAGAAGACAGTTTTGAAGAACAGCATAGTTTTGGTTTAAGTGTTGACATGCTTATTTAGAAAAGAATTAGTCTTGCTACAGATCATATTAAATGGTTTAAAATAGCTGATGAGTAGAACAGCTGTTGGTTGCAACTCATGATTCCATGATGAAGTATAGAACTCGTGGTCCAATTTTCAGTATCAAGCTGTTTTCTCTGTCTTTGATTCTAGCCACCATTGAAGTCAAACACACTGGGGCTTGTTGAAGTCTCAGAAGTAATAATGTAGAGGGATCAGAGGATTATTATTTTAGTAAAAATAAAAGATGCTTCATGCATTTAAAGTCAGGTATTATACATGCTACAATATAGGTCTGAAAGAAAATCAAAGCTTCTAGTGTTCATGAGATGGCAACTCAAAGAAAAACAGACTTTATGGCTTTTGAGATAGTTATACAACAGTCTGGCTTACTGGAAAATGAAAAGGGAAAAGAAAAGCTAGCTGAATAGTCCCAGGTCAGTTTTATTTACTTGTAAGATACTCCTTTCACATATAGATCATGGTGTAAGTCGAGTGGAAATATACTGGTGGGGACACTACTTGTAGCTGTATTTTCAGAACCTCATGGTTATGCTATTATGTGAATTATATAATCTTTCTTTGAGGGTACTTTCTCTTTACCCAGGTAATAATGGGCCCTCATTTCTATAAGAGTTTTCAAACGATAACAAAACAACAAAGACAAAGGAAATCAGACTTCAAGTTCAGCCAGCCATAGACGGGGTTATGGTGTAAATAATCAGTTGAAATAAACTGTCCTCAAAAACAAAAGCTCGATTTTTTTTTTTTTTTTAAAGAATGACTTTGGTTGTAATGCTCAGTAAAATGAAAGGATTACTATGAAATTCTTGCAATACACACCAAGATTACAAGCCTAGATAATCATTAGAAATACTTTGTAATGTTTGTAATATTTTATTATTTGCGTTCTCTTTTAATCCTGTCTTGTAATATTTAAAAATTGGTATTAAGAATTAATGAGAATTGCTTTTTCAATTAAAATCACTTTATAGGCAGCTTCCAGGAATATTTTTATTTCTGAAAGCAAGGTATATATAATCAAAGCTTTTTAATAAATAAGTTCATTTTATTCCTCATGTGGGAAATAGCCTTAATTTCATACTTTTAATATTTATAGTACTGTGTATTGAAAGTGAAAAGAGTGAAGTCGCTCAGTCGTGTCTGACTCTTTGTGACCCCATGGACTGCAGGGAGAGACACCAGGCTCTCCGTCCATGGGATTTTCCAGGCAAGAGTACTGGAATGGGTTGCCATTTCCTTCTCCAGGGGATCTTCCTGACCCAGGGATCGAACCCGGGTCTCCAACATTGTAGGCAGAAATTTACCGTCTGAGCCACCAGGGAAACCCAAAGTACTGTGTAGTATTTCACATATATTCTTAACACATGTTTACCTCAGGCTGTTTCTTTTTTAAATACTAAGGTATATTCATGGACTGCTACCCAGTGTTTTAAATATAATCAGCTTTTCAATTGTGAATTTATCCTTCAGTCATAGAAAGAATAGTTCCTTTTACTACTAAAGCTCATCAAGTGCTTTTTCCCTACCCATATTTTTTTTAATACATATTTTATTGAAGTATAGTTGACTTACAATGTTTCAGGTGCACAGCAAGGTGATTCAGTTATACAAATACACATATTATTTTTGAAATTATTTTCCATCATAAGTTATTACAAGATACTGACTGTAGTTCCCTATGCTATACAGTTAACCTTTGTTGCTTGTTGTGTATCTATTTTTTAATTAGAAATCTAGTATTCTATTCATATTTAGTCAAACAAGTGGAATCAAAATGTCATAATTTTTTTAGTTAGGCAAAAATTCATAAGTTTTCTAAAATGTATATATATATGTAGAAAAGCTTTTCTGCAACACTTGATAAAGGCTTGAGAAAGAACATAAAGAAAAAAAGAAGAGATGGAGAAATTGGAGAACAGAAGCTAAATGAAATGGGAGCACTGAATATCAAATAGAAAAAGTGAAACAAGCTAGATAAAAGTAAAAAGATCATTGTATAGTCCAGTTGTTTTTAAACACGACTGCTTGTTAGAAACATATCTGAAGTTCTGGAGAAAAAAAGCAATACCGGGCATTTGTATTTTTCAAAAAATCTCAAGATAATTCTGATACGTATCTGGATTTTAAAAAGTGATCACAGGTTTGGTCATAAAGAGTTCTATTGTTTTTCTGTTAACCAATCATGATAGAGTGGTATTAAGTGAGTAATAGTTACATATCACAATAATAAAAGATGTTTATCAGTTTTCACAATGAGTAGCCAGACAAAAAAATAAAAGACAATTACTATTGCAAGCCGTAATGGGAACACAATTAACTTAACAATATAAAATAATTACATAAAATTTGGGGGGGTTCAGGCAGAGTGATGTGGTAAGTGGAAGTGCATACATGCACATGTTTTCATCCACCCAGTCAGTCTATGTCTTTTGGTTGGTGCATTTAATCCATTTACATTTAAGGAAATTATTGATATGTATAATTCTATTACCGTTTCTTAATTGTTTTGGGTTTATTTTCTTTTCCTTCTCTGTGTTTCCTGCCTGGAGAAGTTCCTTTAGCATTTGTTGTAAAGCTGATTTGCTGGTGCTGAATTTTCTTAACGTTTTCTTGTCTGGAGCTTTTGATTTCTCTGTCAAATCTGAAGGAGAGTCTTGCTGAGTAGTGTATTCTTGGTTATAGGTTCTTCCCTATCATCACTTTAAATATACCATACCATTCCCTTCTCACTAGTAGAGTTCCTGTTGAGAAATCAGCTGATAGCCTGATGGGAGTTCACTTGTATGTTACTTGTCATTTTTCCCTTGCTGCTTCTAATATTTTATCTCTGTCTTTAATTTTTGTCAGTTTGATTACTATGTGTCTTGGTGTGTTCCTCCTTGGGTTTATTCTTCCTGGGGCTCTCTGTGCTTCCTAGACTTGGTTGAAATTTTCTTTCTCGTGTTCAGACGGTTTTCAGCTATTATCTCTTCAAATGTTTTTTCAGGTACTTTCTCTCTTCTTCTGGGACCCCTCTAATGCAAATTTTGGTGCGTTTAATTTTGTCCCAGAGGTCTCTTAGGGTGTCTTCATTTCTTTTCACTCTTTTTTATATATTCTGTTCTGTGGCAGTGATTTCCACCATTCTGTCCCCAGGTCATTTATCAATTCTTCTGCCTCAGTTATTCTGCTACTGATTGCTTCTAGTGTGTTACTTATCTCTGTTTGTTTGTTCTTTAGTTCTTCGGTAAACATTTCTTGCAGCTTCTCAATCTTTGCTTTCGTTCTTTTTCTGACAGCCTGGGTCATCTTCACCATCATTATTCTGAATTCTTTTCTTGGAAGATTGCCTGTCTCCACTTCATTTAGTTGTTTTTCTGGAATTTTATCTTGTCCCTTTATCTGGACATAACTTCCTGCTTTTTCATCATGATTCAGTTCAGTTCAGTCGCTCAGTTGTGTCCGACTCTTTGTGACCCCATGAACCATAGCACGCCAGGCCTCCCTGTCCATCACCAACTACCGGAGTCCTCCCAAACCCATGTCCATTGAGTGAGTGATGCCATCCAACCATCTCATCCTCTGTCGTCCCCTTCTCCTCCTGCCCTCAATCTTTCCCAGCATCAGGGTCTTTTCAAATGAGTCAGCTCTTCACATCAGGTGGCCAAAGTATTGAAGTTTCAGCTTCAGCATCAGTCCTTCCAGTGAACACCCAGGACTGATCTCCTTTAGGATGGACTGGTTGGCTCTCCTTGCAGTCCAAGGGACTCTCAAGAGTCTTCTCCAACACCATAGTTCAAAAGCATCAATTCTTCTGCGCTCAGCTTTCTTTATAGTCCAACTCTCACATCCATACATGACCACTGCAAAAACCATAGCCTTGACCAGACGGACATTTGTTGACAAAGTAATGTCTCTGCTTTTTAATATGCTGTCTAGGTTGGTCATAACTTTACTTCCAAGGAGCAAGTGTCTTAATTTCATGGCTGCAATCACCATCTGCAGTGATTTTGGAGCTCAGAAAAATAAAGTCAGCCACTGTTTCCACCGTTTCCCCATCTATTTCCCATGAAGTGATGGGACCGGATGCCATGATCTTAGTTTTCTGAATGTTGAGCTTTAAGCCAACTTTCTCACTCTCCTCTTTCACTTTCATCAAGAGGCTTTTTAGTTCCTCTTCACTTCCTGCCATCAGGGTGATGTCATCTGCATATCTGAGGTTATTGATATTTCTCCCGGCAATCTTGATTCCAGCTTGTGCTCCCTCCAGCCCAGCATTCCTCATAATGTACTCTGCATATAAGTTAAATAAGCAGGGTGACAATATACAGCCTTGACGTACTCCTTTTCCTATTTGGAACCAGTCTGTTGTTCCATGTCCAGTTCTAACTCTTGCTTCCTGACCTGCATACAAGTTTCTCCAGAGGCAGGTCAGGTGGTCTGGTATTCCCATCTCCTTCAGAATTTTCCACAGTTTGTTGTTATCCACACAGTCAAAGGTCTTGGCATAGTCAATAAAGCAGAAATAGATGTTTTTCTGGAACTCTCTTGCTTTTTTGATGATCCAGCGGATGTTGGCAATTTGATCTCTGGTTCCTCTGCCTTTTCTAAAACCAGCTTGAACATCCAGAAGTTCATGGTTCATGTATTGCTGAAGCCTGGCTTGGAGAATTTTGAGCATTACTTTGCTGCCGTGTGAGATGAGTGCAACTGTGTGGTAGTTTGAGCATTCTTTGGCATTGCCTTTCTTTGGGATTGGAATGAAAACTGACCTTTTCCAGTCCTGTGGCCACTGCTGAGTTTTCCAAATTTGCTGGCATATTGAGTGCAGCACTTTCACAGCATGATCTTTCAGGATTTGAAATAGCTCAACTGGAATTCTATCACCTCCACTAGCTTTGTTCATAGTGATGCTTCCTAAGGCCCACTTGACTTCACATTCCAGGATGTCTGGCTCTAGGTGAGTGTGAGTGATCACACCATCATGATTATATGGGTCGTGAAGATCTTTTTTGTACAGTTCTTCTGTGTATTCTTGCCACCTCTTCTTAGTATCTTCTGCTTCTGTTAAGTCCATACCGTTTCTGTCCTTTATTGTGCCCATCTTTGCATGAAATGTTCCCTTGTTATCTCTAATTTTCGTGAATAGATCTCTAGTCTTTCCCATTCTGTTGTTTTCCTCTATTTCTTTGCACTGGTCTCTGAGGAAGGCTTTCTTATCTCTCCTTGCTATTCTTTGGAACTCTGCATTCAGATGGCAATATCTTTCCTTTTCTCCTTTGCTTTTTGCTTTTCTCCTTTTCACAGCTATTTGTAAGGTCTCCTCATACAACCATTTTGCTTTTTTGCATTTCTTTTCCATGGGGATGGTCTTAATTCCTGTCTCCTGTACAGTGTCACGAACCTCTGTCCATAGTTCATCAGGTACTCTTGTCTATCAGATCTAGTCCCTTAAATCTATTTCTCACTTCCACTGTATAGTCATAAGGGATTTGATTTAGGTCATACCTGAATGGTCTAACCGTTTTCCCCACTTTCTTCAATTTCAGTCTGAATTTTGAGTTTTAGAATTTTTCGATCAGGGATTATGGACCTCTTCCTCTTTGTTTTAGTGTTCCCACAGATCTGTAGAACATTTTCCTATGCAGAGAGGAAGATCTTTATGTTTTAATTTTTATGAACCGTATATATGTCTGAGATGATGTGTATATATAAAAAATATATACAGTATACATATGTGTACACATATAAAAATTTAGGGAAGCATGTGCCTGTTGTGTTTGTGTGTGTGTCAGAGGTGGAGAGAGAGAAGGTGGGATGGGGAAAAGGGGGAGAGAAGTGTATGTTTGTGGATGGTAGGGATGGGGAGACAGTGAGTGGAGATGGGGAGACAGGGAGTGGCTATGTGGATTGGTGTAGCTGTTTCATCCTTGTGTTAGCTCAGGTTTGATTGCTAACATGGTGTGAAATAAAACCTTAATTGCAGTTTCACAGCTTTGTTATCACTTAAGCTTATCACTAACAAATTCTCTTGCAAGAGATTTACCTAAAATTTCTGTGTAAAATTAAAACCAGAACATTGTGTGTGCCATACAAAATAATAGTAAACAAAAAAAAAAATCAACAATCAAAACAGACCATGTCTTAAACTCTTTTACTAATCCTAAGGGAGTATGAAATGTTTTTGGTGCTATATAGTTACCCAAAGAAGCGGTTTCATTTTGCTTCTTTAATAATTATTGTTTGGACTAAGGTTGAACACAGGAAGTGAAGAATGGCTGAGCCAGTTGTAGTGGTAGTAGTAATTTAGTTAAGCAGAAACTAATGATCCAAATTGGAAATAGACCAGGTCATTGGGTATTAACACCATCCCATTATGAAAAGTCTCATGAGATGTTAGATGACCTCAGGAGACTTGTAGTTTTGTTTCTAAGGACCTTTGTAAGATTGTTCTAAGACACTTTGAGAAATACTGAAACTATAATATTGCTTATCAGTAAATGTGATAGAAATTACTTTTCTACTCAGTTGTAAAACAAATAATTTTAGACCCTGAATCAGTCAGATGAAATAAACTCTTAGGTTAGAATGCTATGTTTCTTTTTAAATATAAAAATCTTTAGTATTTCTTAAATTTAAGACCCTGAACCTTTTTACACATTACTGTATGAGAAGGTAAACTTTCATATCCTTCCAGTACTTCTGTGATGCTTTTTCTCCAATCCCTGTGTTCTTTGCTGACAACAGCATTTGTATGTACTTTGTGAGGTCAATAAATGCTGATTTCTGCAAAATGAAAACTCTTAGGAAGTGAGCTTAGTTGTGAAGAGGAAGCACAAAGAATGAGGCAATTGAATGAGAAGTATTGCAAGGGATTATTAAAAGTGTGAGTCAGACACCAAATTAATATTACTTCCCTTGGGTCTCCCCAGTCTTCATATGTATATTGTGATTTATTTTGGCTTACCTGGTTTGTTTATGTAGATATGTGGATGGTAGCAAATACGGATTATCAAAGTGTCTCTTTTCTCATAGTCCAAAGCTAAATACATACGCTTGTAACTGTAGTTCTTATTTTCAGGAAAAATGTGCTAAAAAAAAATTTAAGCCATGTAATTTAGGGTTACAAAATAGATAGCACTTAGTGATGGAAGGTTGACCTTATAGTTAGTGTATCTTTATTTATCCCATGATGTCTAATTAATTGAAATCTACTTTTTTTTTTTTTAAAAAATTCCTTGTGGGATACAAAGCCTTATGAATTGTACTATAACTTATTTAATTCTGATTAGTTTTCCTATTTAAATGAGGAGCTCAGTGACCAAAGAAGTTATTTCTTGTAGTGCTTTTTTAAATTAGAGAATTTAGAAATTATTATGTGGTAAAACTAACTAGACCAACTACGAGGTTGAGGGAATTTTAGTTATGAGGTTTTTGTTGTTTATTAAACTGTGTGGTTTGAAGAGTGGGCAGAAAGGGAGGAGGAACATTTTGAAATTATGCCCTACAGTTTTCAATCTTTTGTCAGCTTTTTGTGATGCTGTAGATGACTGTAATTTGAAACTGGGAAATGTGAAAGATTTGTGGATTGGATGATTCACATACTGTTGGATTTTCCACATGGCTTAAATTCTTCATAGAAACAGTTTTACAGACACATAGCAAGAGGACAGGGTAATATTTATTCCATAGGACTTGAAAAATAGTGACCTATGTTCTAAAAAGATGAAAGTACAGTTTTATTCAACATTATAAAAAATTGCCTTATATGCTTTATTTTACTGCTTATACTTCAGTTTTTTGATGTGTGTATTTTCAGTGTTGACTAAAAGTAACTGGGTGTGTTGACAGAACCACAGAAAAAAATTTGAACCTGTGTTGCTAAATAAAATTAAGTACTGCTTTTAAAAATAAAACTTTACCCTTATAGACTGTTATGTATGATCTGTGTTTCCATGAGGAAATGTTGATTAAGTAGTTTCCATTTTGGTATTACAGTATGTCCTGTTGTAAGTTGCTGACTGTGGAAAATTTTTTTGAGTAAAAGAAGCAGCTCAGCTTAAACCCTTAGTTTTTATTATGGCAGACACCAAAAATAGAAATCTAACAATTATTTTGTAATCTGTTAAATTTCTCCATATCTTAGAATAAGTTAGTTTTGAAAGTTTTAAACAAGGTTGTTGACTGTAGAATTGAATTACCTTTGTACCTGAAGCGTCCTTTTTACTTGAGCTACCAAATACATGTCTGCAGTTTTTTCAAAAAAGTAAGCCATAGCCTAAAGTAAATGACAAAATTTTCTATTTAGTATAGAGATGTTATGTGAGAGATGCTGTTAATCTAACAAACTAATTAAATACAATTCTGACAAAACTTGTTTATATGTAAAACTTAGCAGGATAGACTTATTTTGGATGAAACAAAAAGTCTAAAAATATGTTTTCTCTTAAATGAGTAAACTTATTTTTGGAATTTTTGATGGTATTTGGTTCTCCTTGATAACAAAAGGATCGGGATTTGTAATATTACTCTACCTATGTAAGATAAGTTTTTGAGGATAATTGAATTTTGATGTCAGCTTATAAGTGCAGTAATTCAATATTGAAATTAAGTCTTTGCCTTTGAATTATTCTAACAGAGGCTGCAGAGTGTGGTTTTTGTTTTCTGAAAAGATGTTTTAAGTTTCTTGCTCAGTGCTTGCTTCTGTCATCAAGAGAAGAGGAAGAGGAAGGCAACTCATATAGCTGCTGTTTTATATGAAGTTAAGGCTCTAGTTTTGTGTTAAGTAGCTGTGGAATCTATAGTTTTGGTGCATGGCATGATCAATAATTTTTACTTTCAAAAGCTGGTATTTTTACATTTTAATGAGATTAGTTTTTTTTTTTTTAAACCAGTGAATATTGTATTGTAAAGGGAATGGGCTTTCCTGGTGGTTCAAAGGGTGAACAATTCTGCCTGCAATGCAGGAGACTTGGGTTTGATCCCTGGGTTGGGAAGATCTCCTGGAGAAGGAAGTGGCAATCTACTCCAGTAATCTTGCATGGAGAATTCCATGGACAGAGGAGCCTGGCAGGTTACAGTCCATGGATCTCAGAGTTGGACACAACTGAGTGACTAACACTTTCACTTAAAGAGAATAGAAAGTGAGTAGCACTTGGAAAGAAAAGCTGTTGTTGGTAGTCTGATAATGTGGTACTGTAATTTAAATTTATGCTTTGAGAGAATTAAATTTGGACTTTGACTTCACTTAGAAGTAAGACTTACGTGCATTTTCAAGAAAAACCCAGGAAATAAACCATAAAGTGAAGATTAATTTTTATTTCAGAATGCATTGAAGATTTAACTTTTAAAGTGTCTTCTAACCTTTCAAAGTAAACCTTTCATTTATCAAGTCAAAATTAAATTGGTCATAATGACATACCATATATTATATATATTAGTATGTCATATCATGTTTATAAAGTTAATGTGCTTCAAAATAATAGCTAAAACATGTAAGCCATAATTATTGAAGAAGGAAATTAAAATACTGTTCATGAATACAGTCAAGATTGATTCATTGTACCTTAGGGTTAGCAGAATATTTTAATAGTAACATTTCATTTTCCATCAGTAAAAATATACTTTTGTTTGAACTGTTAACAAGAAATTATACGAATCAGTATGACTTTAAATGTTAATGCTGTAGCTGTAAAGAGGGTATAGAATGTGCATAGAATGTACTTGGAGTTTTAATCATTATTTTAAAAATGTTTTGAAAAATACATTAAAGCTAACATTAATATATTTGAATTGGACTTTAAATTGTATTAAAGATATTGTAGTGTGCCTGAATTTTAATTACAAAGTAGTGACTGAATTCAGATCAATGCCTGTGACTTCTGATAAGCAAAACAGAGGAACTTCTCTTTTTTAGTGTGTTGAAAGATGTAAAAACATCGTTTTATTTCTTAACAGTTTGCTATATAGATATTGGTGAATACCAAACTGTTACTGAACCTGTATGTAAGTAACCACATGACTACAGTTCAGGTCACTGATATTTTTGTTCTGTAAGTTCTTATAAAAGTATACTGTAATCTCTTAAAACTATTTGCTGGTTGTAACAAAGATACAGTCACTTTTAGAAGATTTGAAAAGTACAGAAAAATTGAAAATACCATTTACCAAGATAAGTTAACTACATTTTGACATTTTGATGTTGATTTTCTTCCTGCTGTTTTTCATGTGTATATGTAATATATTATACATGTTGATACCAACATATAAATGGAGATCATGCTGCTTCTTAAATGGTGTTAGATTTTAACATTGGAAATATTGGTTCTTTATAGTCATATTTACATGCTGTAGCTAGAATTTATAGGGAAACATAGCTTTTGCTTTAGAGAAGAAGTTGGCAAAGTTTTCCTGAAAGGGCCAGATAGTAAAATATTTTAGATTTTGCAGGGCAAAAGCAAAATTCAAGATAAGAGTGTAGATTCTCATAACCGTTTGGACTCTAACTGTTTAAAACATGTAAAAACCATCCTTAACTTGCGAGACTTAAAAAAAGATAGCTGTCTGGATTTGGCCCATCAGATGTGTTAATAGTTTAACACATTGTGCTTTAGAAGACTATTTTCCTGTATTTTATTTATATATCTGTGTGTGTGTGTGTGTGTGTGTATGTGTGTGTGTCTTTAAGAGTTCTTGACATTACTACCTAAAGGGCACAGAGCCAGCCTCTATTAAAAACCCAAGGAGCCAGATTGGAATGGTAGTCTTACTGCTGCAGGAATCAGTTTGTTGGTTTCCAGAGGGAGTGCTGACCCTGATTTAGTAAAATATGGTACTTGTTGTCTCCGGAGTAGAAGAACTGGCTCAATTTAGAAGTGAGCATTATTTAGCCTTTACAGGAAATAGGAAAATGTTAAACTTGGGTCTGATGCTAGATGAGGATATTGTGTAGGAGATGTTGGATCTACCTGAAGGTGTTATTTAGCCTTAAAATATTAAGGCTGCCCTCCCAAATCTAGTTTTCCTTGACCTGGCTGTGTTCCCTTTTTAGTATCCATTTTTCTAACTTCAGAGACAGAGCTAAATTATTTTATATGAACATTATTATATTATATGAATGTTACATTATTAAGTTACATATGAATGTGAAAGGGTAAAGATGAAAAAGATAGGAAAAAATAAGCTAAAGCAAATGTCAAGAAAGTACTTTTTCTTGTCTTATCCTAAGATAATGATGAATCTTAAAATGTATCCAGGAGGGAAAGACTGCTGTTGGTATTGCAATGGTCCTGTTTATTGTTAAGCTTAGTTTTTGTGCATGTGTGTAAATATTATAGTTTCTGTTTTCATTTTATGTGGAAAGCTTTTCCAGTTAACTCTTGTCGTTATTTATGGTACCTTCAGTGAAAGAAAATGTGTTTGGAGCAGAACAGTAGATTTAAAGGAAGATTGCATGCTGTTATGTCAAGCTGTATATAGGCTGCAAAAGCCTGTGTTGTGCCTCCGTTTTTGGGACATATTCACAAACTTACTTATAGACTCACAGGCAATTATAAATGAAGCTTATTCAAAGCAAGCTTTGTATTAAGATGATTTTTCTTTATTATGTTTGTATTTGGCAGGAACATTTAGAGGGACAGGATGCTTGTGTTTTTATTTGCCCTTCTAACCAGCAGTTTAAAAATATTGAATCCACACATTTGAGTGGTAAATTCTAGATTGAATTTCATAGCTTGTGTTGCCTGTAATACTGTAAGTACTTATTTTAATAAGAAAAAAGGTTATAATTAGTTTTTAACATGGAGAGATTTGCTGTTTTTAATACTGGTCTGCATCTCTCTTGGTCTATAGTATCCTTCCTGCAGAATTTGCAACATAGTAGTATGTGTTTCTCAGTGGGCCAATGTGTTCTTCTTGGAGTGCCTTTTGGAATACTGCCGAACTTTTAAGAATTTATTAATAACTTTGACCAGAACACCTAAATTAAAAATTTCTCATTACTCTTGAGATTTGTTTACTAAATTCTCAGGCGTTTGCTTTAATTTTCCAGGTCCCTTATATGGGACTAGGTCATGGAATGAAATAGGATATTCCTGATCCATTGCCTCACTCACTAAATTGTTCTTCCACTAATGGTAAAAGATTTGAACTGACTTATATGTCCATCTTTCCCTGATTCCTTTGCCTTTTTTTCTCTCTTCCGCCCTCATCAGTTCTCCCTTCTCATCCAGTGAATGTGTCTTCACGCTGGGCAAAATTAAATGGTTGTTCATATCTAGGGGCATAGGAAAAAGCTGAATATTAAACTTGCATAGAAATGTATTAAATTTGCGACCTTATGTTATCTTCCATGTGATTGTAATTGCTATATTATACTTTATTAACTTATTGAATTAAAAATTTTAATTGGTTAACAATAGTATGGGCTGATTTAAATAAAGCTTGTAAGAAGTAAGATCTCAATAATATGCATTATGAAAAATGTCTTCTTTAGTCTGTGGATACAGAGACCTGCCTACTACTTAAAATGATGATGGTCTAAACATTTAAGACACATTTAGGGTTAATAAGTTTTTATGGCAAAACATTTAATATTTTTTAAAGAAATGAAGAGCAGTACTAATTCTTGTATACCTCAGTTCGTTGGAAATTCTTTTGCCAGAACCACAAAGTTGAATCTCATATAAATAAATACTTGTATTATAGTTCTCGTTTTAAATTTATGGTCATTGACTAATTCATGTACAATAGTTAACGGTCATAACAGAGTGGAGAAAAAGAAGTTGTTTGAAACAGGTTAGCAGAGAAGTTTTTAGAGTATTATAGAGACAGACACCTTTGTTGATGATTCCCTTCATTTAAAAAAAAAATATCGACCTCCTTAAACTTTTAAGTCTTGCTTCAAATCCAAGACCATTTAAATTTTATTGACGTATTCTTTCTGCTTTTGACCTTTTTTGTTGTTTTTTAGAACTAAATTTTAAAACTTTTTATTTCTCAGTCAGGAACCAGTTTGGAAGTGTTTAAAGATCATGTTTTGAAAGAAAATATGTCCTTAATGATTTTAATTTGAGTCTACTACTGAAAGTTATTTAACATTTCATTGAATGATGACTGTTAACTAGTCAGCTGTAAATGGATCACCCACATAAATACCTGGTGATGTCCCCATCATATTATTGCAGTTTATATAAAGAGCAAGGAAGCAAAGTCCTTTTTTATATTTTAAAATATTTAATTTTGAAACAATACTCCTGAGGGAAAGAACATAGGAAGATACAAAGTTGGATAAGCCGCATCTCTTAGATTTAATTATAAATATCACTTTATGCTTTTATCATCTTGTTTTATAATTATATTTAATAATATTACAGATACCATAACATTTAAACATTTTTATTAAAATCTTTTTCTTTCAGTTTTATAGAGATATCATTGACATTTCATGTCATCATACAGCATAATGACTGGCATATAATGTGAATGATTACCACAGTAAATTTAATTAAAATCCATTATTTCATGAAGATACAAAATAAAAGAAAAAAATGTTTTTTTCCTTGTGATGAGAATTTTAGGATTTACACTCTAAGCAACTTTAAGACATAACATAAGCAATGTTAACTGTAGTCATCATGCTGTACATCACATCTCCAGTGCTTATTTATCTACCTAATTTTGTACTTTTTGACCACCTTCATTCTATCTCCTCCCACCTCTGGTAACCACAAATCTAATCTCTTTTTCTATGAATTTGCTTGCTCCTTTGAAGAAAAGCTATGACCAACCTAGACAGCATATTAAAAAGCAGAAACATTACTTTGCCAACAAAGGTCTGTCTAGTCAAAGCTATGTTTTTTCCAGTAGTTACCTATAGATGTGAGAGTTGGACCATAAAGAAAGCTGAACGCTGAAGAATTTTGAACTGTGGTGTTGGAGAAGACTCTCGAGAGTCCCTTGGACTGCAAGGAGATCCAACCAGTCAATCCTAAAGGAAATCCGTCCTGAATATTCATTGGAAGGACTGATGCTGAAGCTACAGTACTTTGGCTACCCGATGTGAAGCCTGACTCATTTGAAAAAACCCTGATGCAGGGAGAGATTGAAGACAGGAGGAGAGGGGACGACAGAGGATGAAATGCTTGGATGGCATCACTGACTCAATGGACATGAGTTTGAACAAGCTCCAGGAGTTGGTGATGGACAGGGAAGTGTAGTGTGCTGCAGTCCATGGGGTTGCAGAGTCAGATATGACTGAGCAGCTGAACTGACTGATAAGTGATGTTGAGCACTTTTCATGTACCTGTTGGCTGTTTTGGTATCGTCTTTGAAAAACTGTCTGTTCAGGTCCTTCCCCAGTTTTAATTGGATTTTTTGGAAAGTATACGAGTTCTTTATATATTTTGATATTAATGCCTTATCAGATATGTGCTTTGCATAAGTTTAAGGATTGTTTTTGCTATTTCTGTAAAAAAGAAAAATACCATTGGAATCTTGATAGGAATTGCATTGAATCTGTAGACGGCTTTGGGTCGTAAGGACATTTTATCAATATTAATTCTTTCGATCCATGAATATAGGATTTCTTTTCAATTATTTGTGTCTTAAGTGGAGTCCTTCTTTTCTGATAGTGCTCTATAAAGTTTTGAAGCTTGCAGAGATAGTCTATAATCATAAAAACTTTTTAGTAGTGTTATGACTATTTTTTCATTAATTACTTATTGTGTGAATTAGTGATTTTTTTTTTTAAATGGAAGGAGAACTCACAGGACTATTTTTTAAATTTTAGATTACTGATATCTTCTGATAAGGATATTTGTAGAGTCCCTGTGTTAGAACTGAATATTGAGAATAGAAGTTAGAGGTTAGTTTCATTTTCACATATGATATATTAAGCATGCACACCTTATTTCTCCTTCTGAATTCATTTATAAAACCCAGACAGAATGGGTGAAGCAGCTATTTTGAGGACTCTGAAGAATAAATAATAACATGTTAGATTGGGAAAGAAGACTAGAATGTAAAATATCATCAAACTGGCGCTTAGTTTACCTTTGTTTTTCCCTTTGGTATTCCTGAAGCTGAATTGAACACAATCTGCAGGCTATAAGTGAGCACTTAGGTATGGACGGAGAGCTCCAAAAAAAAGCCCCCTAGTTCTGGCTCAGGGTGTGGGAAAGATAACAATACTTAGTGTGAATGCAGAAATTCTGTCTTTCTCCCTTTTTCTCTGTTGTCATTTTGAAGTCCTCAGTAACCCTGCAGTGATGGCAGCAGCCTGCAACCACGACATTGAGGGCTGAGAATCTTCCTCTCATACTAACAAACCCAGTTTGTTAGTGGTGGTGGTCCTCCCCCCACAACCCCTGCTTTTTCTGTCCGTCTGCTGATTGGTCCCTAGAGCAAGTATAATAACATAACTGTGTGGGCAAGCAGACTACCTGAAGCCCCAGGTTCTGACTGAAGAAATGGAAAGAGATGCCTAGTGGAATTTGAAAGTACCAAGATTATGTAGAGGGAGAAATTTGGGAAAACAATTCCATTGTAAGTTTTTTATGGATTAACGGGCTTGCGCCCCAGCTGTATATACATGGAAGTAACAGACTACTGCCCAAGTCCTAGACTGATTATTGGATAATACAGAGTGACACAGATTCAAAAGCATAGCAAAGGCTTTGAAAATTGAACTGATAATGGAACCATACCCATAGAAACCATGTTAAAACTTGCATTATGAACCTAATCATCTATTAAAACAAAAATATTAACATTAACCACTGAATATAAACAAGAACCACAATTATATAGTGTATTTAAAATGTCCAGATTATAATCCAAAATTATCTAACATATGAAGAACCAGGAAAACTTCAGTTGACATGTGAAGAAGAGATCAACATATACCATCATGATATAGATATTGGAATTATATGACAGAGACTTTATTGAAATTATTTTATGAATGTTCCAGTGAGCTATTGTGGATGCCGTTGAAATAAATGGAAAAGCAGAAAGTCTTTGCAGGGAAAGAGAATATATAAAAAGGATAAGGCATTGTTAGAAATGAAAACTGCAGTAAGAGGGGAAAACCCACTGGATGACTCAGTAGCAGAGGGGAAGAAATTTTAAAAATTCAACAGAGCCTTGTGGGGAAAAAGAAAAAACAGGAAAAAAAATCTTGAAAGCAACCAGAGAAAAATGACATATTACCTCTGGGAGAACAGTGATTAAGGAATTCTCATCAGAAACCATGGAGCCAAGAAGAAAAGGCAAAATTTCTTAAAGTGCTTAAAGAAAAGAACTGTCCATAGCCAGCAAAAATATTTTTTAAGGATGAGAGTGACATAAGGACATATTCAGATGAAGGAAAGCTGAAAGTGTTCATTGCCAGAAGATCAGATCTAAAATTTACTAAAGAATGTCCTTAAGACAGAAGGGAAAATGATACCAGGAGGAAACTTGGACATCAGAAATAAAAGAAGATCAATAGGAATGGTAAATATCTGTGTAAATATCATAGATTGAGTTTTTTTAAATATATTTGATAGTTAAGAATTACAACATTGATGTGTTTTTCAGTGAATATAGTGTAATACATCTATTAAGTGGTAAAATACTGATTCTAAGTAGATTCTGAAAGGTTCAGTATTAATATGTATATTGTTGTCTCTGCAACCACTGTTTACAAAATACTATTTAGAATCACAATGGATAAAGTAAAGTGGAACTTAAAAAATACTAAATACAAAAGGGAACTAGTAGAAAACAAACAATGAAATGGTAGATGTAAATTTTTACCTGTCAGTAATTACTTTAAAATTTTAAATGCTTTAAACATATCAATTAAAAGAGATCATTACAGTCCATTAAAAAATGACCCCATTATTTGCTTTAGAAACTTACTTCAAATAAAATAATATAGGTAGGTTAAAAGTGAAATGAAAGGAAAAGATATATTCTGCAAACACTAATCCAAAGAAAACCAGTGGTTATATTAAGCAATCAAAATACACTTTGAAACAACCTAGGATAAAGAATGGGATATACATTGACAAAAGGATTAATTTACCAATCTTAAATGTGTGCACACCTAACAACAGAACTTTAATAATACATGAAGCAAAATCTAACAGAACTTAAAGGAGAAATAGAGAGCTTAACAATTACAGTTGAAGACTTCAACATGATTTCCTAGGAATAGATCAGAGTAGCAGACAGCATCATAAGGGTACAGAGTGACTAAACAACACTGTCCACCAACTAGATCTGATTGATATTACAAGAATACTTTACCCCAACAACAGCAGAATGTACACTCTTTTCAAGTACACGTGGATATTATCAAGATGAAATGTACCTTGGTCATAATAAAAATCTTAGATTTAAAAGAATTGAATGCAAAGTATGTTCTCAGACTATGGTGGAAATGAACTGGAAATTAATAACAGAGATAAAAGGAAAATCTCCAAGCTCCAAGATAATTAAATAGCAGACTTCTGAGTGATCTGTTGGCTAAAAGAAGAAGCCTCAGAGGAAATTAAAAAATACTTTGAACTGAACGAAACTGAAAATATATATCATGTCAGAATATATGCTGTACAGGCAGTGTTTACAAGAAAACTTACTGTATTTAGTGCTTTCATTAGGAAAAAAAAGAAAGTGTGCAAATCTTTGTGTTTCTGTCTCAAAAACTAGACAGATGAAAACAAAATAAATCCCAAATAAGGAGAAATGAATGAAATTCAAAGCAGGAAGACAACAAAAGTCAGTAAAACCAAAGATTGATAACACAAATTGGTAGTTTCTAGCAAAACTGACAAAAAGAAAAGAGAAGACATATAGAACCAGTGCCAAATGAAAGAATATCACTACAGACCCCACAAGAATCCAAGGGATAGTAGAAATACTAAGAGTAACTATGTGGACATAAATTTGTCAAATTAGGTGAAGTGGACCAATTCTTTGAAATAGATTAATTCCTTAGCAGAGTACATAAACTCACCCAAGAAGAGGAAGATTATTGTAACTAGTCTTAAAACTGTTAAATTTAATTCATAGTTTAAAACTTTTCAAAAAAGAAATGTCTAGACCCAGGTGGTTTTTCTGGTGAGTTATTGCCAATACTTACAGAAGAAATGATATTACAGGTTTCCTTCTTATGCAAAAGTAGGCTGTGTTGTGAAACCTCTTGTAGGAGAAATGGTCTAAATCAAAGAAGCAATTACCTTTTTTTAAATAAAAGCTAAAATACTCTTCAGAGTTGTATTTTGGTTTTTTTTTTGTTAGTGAAAACACGTACTAATAATGTAGGTCTTTTGTGAAATAAAGTGATGTAAAGCAGAAGTGATTTATTGTATCTAAATTTTTTTAAATTAGATTTTATCAAAGCAGTTTTTTAATTGAAGTATGGCTTATTTACAGTGTGTTCATTTCAGGTGTTCAGCAAAGTGTGTGTGTGTGTGTGTGAGTAACTAAATCACTAATAATTAGCAACATTAAACATCTCTTCATGTGCCTTTTGGCCATCTGTATGTCTTCTTTGGAGAAATATATATTCAGATCTTCTGCCCATTTTTTGATTGGGTTGTTTGTTTTATTTTATATTGAGCTGTATGAGTTGTTTATATATTTTGGAGATTAATCCCTTGTTGGTTGCATTGTTTGCAAATATTTTCTCATGTTCTATAGGCTGCCCTTTTGTTATGGTTTCCTTTGATGTACAAAAGGTTTTAAGCTTAATTAGGTCTCATTTGTATTTTTATTTCCATTACTCTAGAAGATGGATCCAAAAAAATATTGCTCCAGTTTATGTGAGTGTCCTACTTGTGTTTTCCTCTCGGAGTTTTATAATATCCAGTCTTACCTTTAAGTCTTTAATCCATTTTGAGTTTGTTTCTGTGTATGGTGTTAAAAAATGGTCTAATTTCATTCTTTTATGTGTAGGTCTCCAGTGTTCCCAGCACCACTGATTGAAGAGATTGTCTTTTATCCATGTATATTCTTGCCACCTTTGTCATAGAGTAATTGACCATATGTGTGTGCGTTTATTTCTGGCTTTCTATCCTGTGACATTGATTCATATTTCTGTTTTTGTGCCTGTACTGTGACGCTCTGATGACTGTAGCTTTGTAGCATCGTCTGAAGTCATGAAGTCTGATTCCTCCAGCTCTGTTTTTCTGTCTCCAGATTGTTTTGGCTATTTGGGGTCTTTGTGTTTCAATATAACTCATACAGATCAATATAAAAAATTAATTTTATTATATAATAATTTACCAAATATAATTTTTAAAAGAATTAAAAATAGAAGTTAGGGTCCACATACTGATGTGGACCAGAATTGCACAAAATTCAGGAATTTGTTTCTGACTGAAGATAAAGACCTGGTTTTAAGGATACTGTTTTCTACATAGTAAAGTCAGTCACAAGTTACTATTTTAAAAAACATTTCTAACACTGTTTCATTTCATAATGTTTTACTAAAGTTCCTAATTTTTTTTTTTAATTTAGAATGTTTATTCACCTGTGTAGTAAAATTTGAAAGAAAAAACTTATGTGTGTAAAATCTATGACCAATGTTCATTTGACCTTTATAAGCTATCTTACTTCTTGGGTCTTTATTTTTTTTATTAAATAATAATACATGTCTAAATAATGTATGAATCAAAGAAGAAATCTCAAGAGAAATTTTAAATTATTTTGAGCTTAATGAAAGAGAAAACAATTTATAAAAATTTGCGGGATTCAGTGAAAATAGTGCTCAGAAATTTAGAGCATTGAAAGCATATATTAGAAGAAGTATCTACAATCAGTAGTAGAAGGTTCTACCTCAGGAAACTAGAAAAAGAAAAGCAGATCAAGTTCAAAGTAAGTAGAAGAAAAGAAATAATAAAAATTATAGCAGAAATAAATCTATGAATTTGAAAATAGGAAGTCAATAGAGAAAAATCAAGAAAACCAAAAGCTGTTTCTTTGAAAAGACAAAATAAAGACTGCTGAACCTGATGCTTTTCCAGAACCACTTTTCAGAGTCTTTTGTTTTTATTATCTATATCTTTTTATTAATGATTTCTAATTCTGCACATTAAGCCTGATTATTATCCCTACTGTAACATTTGCCATGACCAGGGCTTGACTTCTGTTTCTTCTTTTTTGTCTTTTACCACTGCATTTCTACCTTAGTGCTTTATTTTGCAGATATACATTTAAAATGTGACTGTAGCCATATTTTTTCTAGCCTTAAGTTTTACTTTTTTTCCTGAAATTCTTCTCATGCAGTAATTCATATTTCAGTGTCCAGAAATCCCACAAGTTTTATTGGTTTTTATAGGCTTCATGTCAGTTTTAAACATCAGCCTGCTATTCTTCAGTAAGCATTTTATGAAAAAGGTCCTGCTCCTGTTTAGTTGCATCATAATTTCCATGACAAAGAAAATTAATAGCGATTACTCTAATACTGCTCCTATTTTTCTTAAATTGTCCCAAAAGATTTAAAACAGTTTACTTTACAATTGACCTTTTAAAGAAAACACCTTCCTAGTGGAGTGGCTTTCTAGTAGAATGGCTCACATTCTGGACTTGTCTGATTTTCCTTGATGTGTCATTTAATCTGTTCCACTATCTCCCATCTTTCCTGAAACATTCATGAAACATCTTTTGACAGTAAAACTTTGTAAATGATGTTATATATAACATCAGGAGGCGTATTCTATTGAATGAGTGGTTCTTAATTTGAACTGTTCACATAGTTTGTCCTGAGAGTTGTCTGTCTTGTAAGGTTTCAACAGGAAAGATAGAAGGGAAGGAATGCTGTTGTCCCTTGAGAGTCACAAGAGGAAAAGAGTGGGTACAGGTATAGAAAGTTTTATAACATCTCTAGTGTTACCATCTGGACTTTATAAAAGAGAGGGACTAGTGAGTCATGAATTTGGAATGTGGTTATTTTGAGTTTGAAAAGTAAGGTCACTTTCTCCATTTCTTGTGTACAGTATTTTCCTTGTCTGCATTCAGAAGTCAGTCCTGGAGTTCAGGGTGACATTCTTGAGGTGTCACCTTTCAAGGTGAGTCTTCCTCCAGAAGAGAAAAACTGAGAGCTAACTCTGTAGGCAAAGACATGGTGGTCATGGTACTGTGCGGGAGGGGTGGGTGGGTGTTCCTCATGACCCACGGGAGAGACCAGTACTTCTTCCACTTTTCACTCTCCAGAAAACTGAGCATATAGAGGAGTAACCAAATATGCCTTCAAAGAAATAACATTCTCTTTTTCCTCTCTAGGTGATCACCCTTAAAGCTGTATTCGATCACAATTAAGTTTTAGATTACTTAACTTGTCAAGTCTATTAAAACAAAAATACACTCCACCTGAAAAGTGAAAGTGTTAGCCGCTTAGCTGTGTCCAGCTCTTTGCAACCCTATGGACCATAGCTTGCCAGGCTCCTCTGTCCCTGGAATTCTCCAGGCAAGAGTACTGGAGTGGGCTGCTATTTCCTTCTCCAATAAGCCACCTAACATCTATATATTTTGTATTTATAAACCCAGTATTGCTTTACATGAAGACAGCTACCAGTATTGATTGGCTTCAGTTAATCGACTCTGTCATCTTGACTATCAAAAGACAGTCAAGCGTGTCATTTCTGCAGTCCTACACATATGTCCCCATCTGAAAAGAAAACTAACTGATTTGAGATAAGTTCCTAAAAGCTTTTCTTTTGACTGACAAACTGTCAGTCTAAAGGGAAACACGATTTCCATTCAGTAAGTCTCTCTAAAAGCTTCAAGTTTGAACAGATAAAGTAAAGCAAGCATGGTCTATGGATCTTTTCATGCTGTACTACTTATACATAATACTTAGCACTCTGTGGATAGCGATTGATTCAAATTAATCTTTTATCGTGTTCACACCTGGGAAATCAAGAGAGCATGAACTCTGCATCTGAGAAAAGAGGATCAATTTTGAAGACAATGAATTGGATTGGTAAGCTGAGAATTCACCATTTAAAAGTAATGTCCTTTTCCCAGAGTATACCACTTCTTAGTTAACAGCAAACTTAGAAATATCCATTCTTCTACAGGAGGAACATGATTATTTCATGAGGGCTCTTATATGAGAAATTTAACCAACATTCATTCATTTGTGAGAACTTTTCAGCAAACCCCAACTTCATGGGTCGATGGTACCTGAAGATAGTGTATTATAGTGTAATGGATAACTGTGATCATTCTCATTCAAGGTAGTTAAGTTCTAGGAAGTCATCATGGATACTGAATTAACAAATACTGAACCCATTGTTCCTAGAAGAAGTACAGGATTAGGTTCCTGCAAACCTCTTGTCACATTTATTAACTGATCGTGTATAACTTTGTTTTATGTATGCTTGTGCTTAAAGACTCCTTATTTAGTATATTCTGTTGATTCATTAACATTGAACTCTTGGTCAACGACACCATCTCATGCCTGAAAGTAGGCATATTTAACACACATATTTTTTCCATTAAGCACATCACAAATTTCTTGTGCTTTGAAACACTAGACAGCACTTGATGGCTTGAGAGCCATTTTCACCAGTGAAATCACCAATAAAAAAGGACAAAAATCCAATAAACATTGCACTTAAATAGTCTGCAAGAAGGATACTTGTTTATAATATGAGACCTTAAATAGGAAGCCTTGTTTGGCCTCAGTTGGGAATGTGCCTGTTGGGTATTCCCCATTTTTGCTTCTTTGCACATGTCCATGAATGACTGGAAAGACCAGCCAAAATACAAATAAGTAAGTAGGCAAATTTGTAGATATAGAATCCATGAATAATGAGAATAACAGAATCTAATGATCCTTGGGTACCTATGCAGAGAAAGGAAGGAGCTAAATATGTTACTTTTCTTCTATGCTTTCAGCGTCTTCATTTCTCCTTACTTGGTTGGTCTTACAAGCAAACTTAGATTTGAATAGAACTTTTCATGAGTTTCCATTTGATAAAGGCTTCTTGACTCAGGCTGCTCATGTGGTAATATATCAATCTGCCTTCACTCTTAAGGGCTTGATGGGCTATTTACCTTTCTTGAGGGAAATAGCTTATGATATTGCTGATGAAATTCCTTTAAGGATTGACTCTCACTTCAATTTATAATAAACTAGAATTCTGACTTTATATAAAGTTACATAGTTTTTTCCATTCTCTCCTCAGAATATTAATAATTAAAAATCCAAGCAAAATCTAAACATAAGACTTAACATTTATTTATTTTTCCCAAACTCACTTGTTCATTTTTTTTAAGTTTCACATTGTGAGTTTATACTCAGTTCTCTTAACTTTTCAGCAAAATTTAGAAATTCATTTTAATCCTAAAAGTATTAGCTATGCCATGTGTTATTTTAGAGGACTATTTTTCTTCTGTTTTATGCTTATTTTTGTACCTAGGAGATCGATAACAGCTGCATAATATAAAATCACTGTCACTCTACTGTTTTTCTGGAAATTCTTCTTTTCTGAGATTTATGATCAGTATGACATCCTTAGAAAAGCATTATTCTATTAACACTTCTCAATATTTTGGGAAACAAAAATAGGTACAGTAATAGCAAAGTGTTAGTTGCTCAGTCGTGTCCAACTCTTTGTGTTTCCATGGACTGTAGCCTGCCAGGATCCTCTGTCCGTGGATTTCTCCAGGCAGAATACTGTAATGGGTTGCCATTCCTTTCACCAGGGGATCTTCCTGATCCAGGAATCTAACCTGGGCCTCCTGCATTGCAGGCAGATTCTGTACCGTCTGAGCCACTAGGGAAGCCCCGCAGCAAGAGAACAACTCATGATGAAATATTTGAAGAACACTTAATTATGCAAAGTTAAATAATCTTTCTTAGTATAGGACTTATTAGCATTCATGTACATTTTTATCTCCCAGAGGAACTCTAATATTACAGGTACTATGTATATATCCTGCATATGTCTACTAAATTTATAGGAACATGGAATGCTTTCTAAGAGGTAGCTTGAGGGGTAGCTTGGCTTTGATAAGTCTCTGTACAACTCCCTCCTGTAGATCTCATTTCTGCTCTTGCAGCAAAACAAAATGAATTTATTTCCTCTTCTATATATAATAGCCCTTTGAGTATTTTAAAGAAGCTGTCACTCTATAAGCTTTTTATTTTACAGGTGAAATGCCTCTCTCCTTGGATTCTTACTGATACTCTTATTTCTAGACCTCTTACCAAACCTATGATTATTTTATTGGGCATACTGGTGTCACCTTTATTAGACTAGAGATTAAAGTGACTAGGAATGCCCACCCCTTTATATTGGTTGCAGTGTTTAGCACAGTACTGTGCATGTACTGTGCACTTAGTTAATACTTTGCAAATTGGAATGAATCTTTGCAAATTGGAATGAATCTTTTTGTCATTTTAATTATATTATTCTGTCTCCACAATAAGTCCAAGGGAATCAGTGATATATTAGATGTTCGGCATTTTGCAGTGAGAACAGATAGGGGTTTTACTGTAATTAAAAAATAACTCTATGTCAAAAATTATGGTTTTGCCAGTACTTGATTTAAGATTGCTATTTAAAATGATTGAGAAAAAAGCCACAAGAAACAAAAATGAGATTTTGGCAATTAACAAGCTGGAGGAGACATATTTAGTGTCATGTTCATTAGATTTTTTTCTAGGTAAATACTTTTGGAAATTGCTCCATAGTGGTGTGTCATTATGAGGTTAATGAAATCTCTTTCAGAGTTTAGCTTTTCTTTTAGAGTCTAGACATTGTTTTCTGCAAAGGATAGGTAGTTACATCATATAATTGTGTTAAGCATCACATCTGAATTTTTTTTTTTTTTAAGAAAATTAAGTATCTGGCACATAACTAAATATTTTTCTGCAAGAAACAGTAAACTTATAGGTCAAAATAAAGCTACTTTATTATGATCTTCCAACATTAAAATCCATTCAGAAAGTTAAGTATAGGTCAGTATTTTCAGCCTTTCTCCACAGTTATTTGTAGGAAGGCATTCTGCAAACTGAGGTCATGCCTTCCATTTGACATGTGAGTTATTGTCCCCACCAGCATATTCTACTCTTTTGAAGGAAACAGTAAAGTCAGTAAAAATGTGAATTGAGAGATTTATTCAAGGGAGTTTTCTCAAGTACACTGAGTATTCTCCACTTTGTAGTAACAGGAAGAATGATACACTAAGAGGATGAATGATGATCTGTTGCTCTACCTTTAACTGTTAATATTCTACATGTCTCTTTACCTTTCTAGAAATAGGTTGTTTGCTTTGTAAAATGAGGAGGCAGTATTAGGTTATCCCCAACGTCTTTTCGAGCTCTAAAATTTTGTGGTTTTATATATAATGGTAACTAACTAACATAAAAATAAGTTTAAGGTACTGACAGATTTGAGATGTATCTTTTGAATTATTAAAGAAAACGATGTAACCGAAATAATACTCTTTTTAAAATATTTTGAATGTATTTTATTGTGTTTTATTATATTATTTACAGTATATGTGTTGTCACATTCACTACTTTTACTAATCAACTTATTCTTCTTGATTAATGAAAGGTTACTTTTTTTTTAGTTGTCTTGAATCCCTCATTTGTCAGTTTTGTTGAAGTACTTGTTATATAAGTATTCATAATCCTAAATCTCCACAGATAGAGATTGCAAAAAGAAGTGAAAGTTTTTGTGGCCAAGGATATTGAAGTGAAGTGAAGTCTCTCAGTCTTGTCCGACTCTTTGCGACCCCATGGACTGTAGCCTACCAGGATCCTCAGTCCATGGGGTTTTCCAGCCTAGAATACTGAAGTGGGTTGCCATTTCCTTGCAGACATATTCCCCAGCTTGACTGTCTAGCCATGGTCATTGGGTCAGAATCCTTATTGGTTACTTTCTATTGAAAGTACTGTACAAACTGAGCATAGAGAAAAATTGTAGATAGTGCAAAAAGTGCAATATTTAATGAAGTTCGTGAAAGGATCACTGGAGAACAGTTCCAGGTATGTGCAGAGACATATTTAGGTGAGTTTCTGACAGAATTAAGTTAGTTAACAATTATAGGTGAGAGAGTTGCCAAGAGAATGACTCAATAGCTTTTTCAGTAGGGAGTGGTTTAGATATCAAAGATTTAAGAGAAACCTTTGTGGAAAAATTACCTTTGTTTTGTCAGTGTTTTGAAAGTCACTGGGAAGTAAAGGATGTTGTTTATTGTACAGTGTCAGTTAAATTATTACCTCCCTCTCATTTTTGTTCATTCTCCTCAGATTTAGCACATGCTTATGATAACCTAGACTTCACTGGTGGCTCAGACAGTAGATCTGCCTACAATATGGGAGACCCAGGTTCAATCCCTGGGTCGGGAAGATCTCCTGGAGAAGGAAATGGCAACCCACTCCAGTATCCTTGCCTGGAAAATCCCATGGATGGAGGAGCCTGGTAGACTATAGTCCACGGGGTCGCAAAGAGTCGAACACAACTGAGCAACTTCACCTTCACTTATGATAACCTGAATCTTATTAAATGAAATGAATTATTTAAAAAATAATTTTCAATTTTTAATTTAAGTCTTAAAGCCTTTTTTTGCTTGTTTACTGTGAAAATTTGGTCCTGTTTTTCCATGGGTTGATTAGATGGATTTTTTTTTTTTTATTGAGCACCAATTATCTTTGGGTACTGAGAAGTCTGTAGATTTATAACCAGAGATGAGAAGGATAGGTTTTCTAGTATGCAGCACTTTTCTTGATATCACTATTACAAAGCATTTATTGAATATCTCTTTTTGCTTGTTGGGCGTTAATAAGTGTATTAAGTAAGTTGATTGATTTGTAGAGAGGAGAGAGCAGAAGAAACACTGATAAATATTTCAGGACTTGTTGTTCAGTTGCTAACTTGTGTCCTGCTCTGCGACTCCATGGACTGTAGCCTGCTAGGCTCCTTTGTCCATGGGATTTGCCATGCAAGAATACTGGAGTGGGTTGCCATGCCCTCCAGGGGATCTTCCCAGACCAGGAATCGAACGTGCGACTCCTGCCGCTGTCTGCAATGGCACCTGGATTCTTTACCACTGAGCAACCAGGGGAGCCCATATTAGTTAAGCTTGATTGCTTTGCAGAGAGAGAGAGAACAGAAGAAACACTGATAAATATGTTAGGGCTATACAGCAAAAGATTAAGCTCATGTGGGACATTGCTGAATTTCTCAACTCGGATTTATTCTGTGCTCTGTGAAGTTCATGCTCCCAAAGGAGATGTCCTTATCATGCTGCCTGGCTCATATACTTAGCCCAAGTTGAAAGTAAACACTTCCATAGAGTTTTCCATATACAATTTGAAAGTAAAATGAACCCCATATGTCTGTATGTAAAATCAGTTTTTGGTTTTGGTATTTGGGACATTTTTTGATGAAATGAGCTTCTTATACATGTATATTGGAAGGTAGATATATTAATAAGTAGTCTGTTGGGAATAAATCATAGGGACTTTGTAAGTTGGCACTCAGGTTTAGAGGTAATGGTTTCTTTACCTGATGTGGGTTTGTATATTTGGCATAAATATATTAGCAAGTTACGACTCTTTCCTTTGTATATATGATTTTATTTCCTTTCGCATGCAATAGATTTTACATTATTGTTCTTCCTACTCCCCGCCCCCCCAGCCCCACCCCACTTTTTGTAAACTCTTTGACAATTAGTGAAGGCCAGGAAAGGTGCAAAATCTAAAACTTGGACTGGACCCAAGTAGAGAACATTAATAATATTCATTTTATTTGCTTGTGGGGAAGCAGAGGTAGGGTAAAGAAGACAGCTTACTTGCTAAACTCTGAGGCTTAAATACAAAATATATAACTTAGTTTTTAAAAATGAAAATTCTTCAGTGAATTCTTCATAAAAACAAAAATTCTTTGTAAAAAGCAAAAAAAAAAACAAAACAAAACAGTCTACCTTACCACTGACGGGACAAATGAATAGGAGGAAGGAGAGATACAGTAGAATCAGTTCACTTTCATTTGATTCAGTTGGTCAAAGCTGATTTCTTTTATAAAGGAAATCTTTTTCCTTCTCTTAAGGAGAATACTTATTGTCTAATTTACTGATTATCTAAAAACAGTGACAACCACCAGGATACTGGGGTGTATAGAGAGGGCTGATGTGGTTAGTCTAGTTCTAGAAGATGTTTGGAGACCTTCTTAATTTTAGAGGATAGTTAACAAGTGTCCTTCTGGGTAGTAAGTCCTCAGATATTCTTGATGTTGTATTTCCTACAATAGAATTCCTGGCAGTTTTTGTGTCTTCATTTTTACTTTGTCATATTGCTTTGAATCTGAGAGCTGGGCAGGTAGAGCCATGAGCTGGTTCTTTTTAAAGATTTAGGAATCGGAAAATGCCTAAGATCCTTCCTAAAGTAAAGGAGGATGGCCTTTGAGTTTGTGCTTCCTTTCTGCTGGACTCAGCTTGATACCATCAATATAGATGTTGTATAAAATGTTTCAACAAAATTTTTGTTCATCTTGGTAGTCATTTTAAATTTTGGAAATGATTATATGTTAAAGAAAAGAGAAAACCAACTGTGTTTTACTGAAGAATGTTTTTCTCCCCATTATCCTTATTTCCTTATTTCTTGTGTGGGCAAAAATTAATTTTTATTTCAGATATTTACAAAGAATATGAAGGCTTTCTATCAGATTTTTAAAGAATTTTATGATTTCAGGACTTCTAAGAGAATTGATTGTGTTTTCAAAGCCAGCTATGAAAGTGGACGTAGAAAGTATTTTCCTATTTTTCTTCATGTGATTAATGCAAATTACAAAATGTTTCAACTTTGCTTCTTAGCAGGAGATTATATGAATGATCCTGTGGTATCTAAATTATTTCCAAATGTTTGCATTCTGCTGTAATATTTCTGGAGAGTATTTCCTTCCTCTTAAGCAGGAGGCATAGTTTTCTGAATTTTAATTTGCTTACAGAAAATAGAATACTTACATTGGGAATTTGTATTATGGTTAGAATTAAAATATGAAAATCACATAAATTATTATTATAACCTGATGCTCAATATGCTAAATTTATATATTCAGTTCAATTCAGTTCAGTCGCTCAGTCGTGTCTGTGCGACCCTTTGCATGCCAGGCCTCCTTGTCCATCACCAACTCCTGGAGTTTACTAAAACTTGTGTCCATGAAGTCAGTGATGCCATCCAGCCATCTTATCCTCTGTCATCTGCTTCTCCTCCTGCCTTCAATCTTTCCCAGCATCAGGGTCTTTTCCACTGAGTCAGCTCTTCACATCAGGTGGCCAAAGTATTGGAGTTTCAGCTTCAGCATCAGTCCTTTCAGTGAATAGTCAGGACTAATTTCCTTTAGGATGGACTGGTTGGATCTCCTTGCAGTTCGAGGGACTCTCAAGAATCTTCTCCAGCACCACAGTTCGAAAGCATCAATTCTTCTGCGCTCAGCTTTCTTCCAACTCTCACATCCATACATGACTACTAGAGAAACCATAGCTTTGACTAGATGGACCTTTGTTAGCAAAGTAATGTGTCTGCTTTTTAATATGCTGTCTAGTTTGGTCATAACTTTTCTTCCAAAGAGCAAGCGTCTTTTAATTTCATGGCTGCAGTCACCATCTGCAGTGATTTTGGAGCCCAAAAATATATAAAGTCTGTCACTGTTTCCCCATCTATTTCCCATGAAGTGATGGGCCCAGATGTCATGATCTTAATTTTCTTAATGTTGAATTTTAAGCCAGCTTTTTCACTCTCTTCTTTCACCTTCACTTTTAGTTCTTCTTTGCTTTCTGCCGAAAGGGTAGAGTCCTCTGCATATCTGAGGTTATTGATATTTCTCCCAGCAGTCTTGATTCCAGCTGGTGCTTCATCCAGCCCAGCATTTCTCATGCTGTACTCTGCATAAGTTAAATAAGCAGGGTGACAATATGCAGCCTTGAGATACTCCTTTCCCTGTATGGAACCAGTCTCTTGTTCCATGTCCAGTGCTATCCCTGCCTGCTTCTGACAGGTTGATGTTACACCTTTGACTCCCTTTTGAAGCCATTGGTAGTGTCTCAGTGCTGTTGACTCATTTTCAGGTTACAGTATTGTCATTCCAGTCTGATCAGCCAAGTCTGACCACACCATTGTGGCCCTTGAAACTACTCTATTGTATGTTCAGCTTATCAGACCATGTGCATCTTGACGATGGTTTGCCTTTAATCTGCAGAGCCATTCAACAGTTGGCTGGTAGTCAAAGTATCCAGTGGATCTTCCATATTCCCAATCATCCATGGTATTATCCAGTATTGTTGATTGTTGGAATGGTTTAAAAAAAAAAAAAGACTCAAAAAACATTTTTGATGGTCTCTCGCTTCCTCCCGGTCCCACATCTTAGAAAGTGGTATTGTCACTGGATAGGGGTATCCTCAGAAATATCATCTTCTTTTGCCTGCTTTCTGGAAAATGATCAGGATAAAAGGGGAAGGGAGTTACTCAGCCCCATCTTGACAATTCCTGGGTATGGTGGGTCTTTTAAAAAAAAATAACCTAAAAGTTTTCTGAGGACAGCCTCGTTGGTATTCTCTTGAGGTGGCAGTCTATCTAAATGAGTCTTGGGTGATTCAAACTTAATTCTCCTTCAGCCACCTAGATTCTTTTGTCAGATTCTAGTGCCCTAGATTATAAGGATAATGACCATTTGGTCAAATAAAATGGATTATTAAGTCCCACTATGATGGCTTATGTGGGTCAAAATGAGAGGACATATAATTATTCTCTGGAATTTTAATATTTTTAATAAATGCTTGTTTCTCTTGCATCTGACATTTCAGATGATGAGTCTGGATCTGAGGAGGAAATTACTAGATAAAAGCTGAATTTATAGCTACTGAAATCAGAGGACTAGTTTTTTCCTGACTCCTAGGTGGAGAATATGTTAGACCATGGGAAGTAAGCCAGGGTGGAGTGGGGTTATTAGTGATCTTTATCTTTCAGAACTGCCCACAGAAACTTCCAGTGCAGCTCTCCCAAACTGTTGCAAATACCTTAAATTTAACTGTGTGCTGAGTCTGCCGTTCATATCCAGGTGGCTCTGACCATGATTTGATCGCCATTCCTCTTACCATGGGGCTTCTCTGGTAGCTCAGATGATCAAGAATTAGCTGGTAATGCAAGAGACCTGGGTTCGATCTTTGGGTTAAGATCCCCTGGAGAAAGAAATGACAAGCCACTCCAGTATTCTTGCTGGAGAATTCCATAGACAGAGGAACCTGGTGGCTACAGTTCATGGAGTCCCAAGGAGTCAGATACAACTGAGCAAATAATGCTTTGCTCTTTACCTTACAGAGAGTTCTATGGGAAACGGCAGGGGAGGGCCCGATTCCGGCACATCCCACACACAGCACCTGTCAGCACCTCCAGGTGCCTTCCCTGCCCCATTCTAGTAGCCATGGCTCAGTCATGCCGTGAAGTGGCTGAATGTCATCTGGCTAATGTTTGAACAAACAGTACTTTTCTTAGGCAGTATGCAAAAACTAAGGACTACACTCAGTTATTCAAACTAAACTCTAAAGCATACCAAGCCTGTTAAAACACCACATTTGATGTACTGTCAACCTTTGCCCCTTGACTGATTAAGATCTCTCTTGTGGACCTTCACCAGTTGTAAACAACAACTTCCAGGGATACCCCAAGTGCTCCCGGCATTGTTGTTCTTGTCTGGAAGCCATACATTAGCTTGCCTCCTTATAGTGATTTGCATCATACGGACAGTTGTTAAGAGACCATCAGGTGTTTAATGAAACATTATATAATTTTCAAATGATTATAGAGTTCTCTCTAGTATTAGGCTAATCCTGATTAGTTAGGGGAACTTCTTGGAGGGACAGCTAATTCATTACTTCACACACTCTGCAGGCAGTTATCACTAGGATGGAGTTAGGGTAAGTGTTATGAAGTGGGTCCCTGACTTTAGCTGAAGTGATCAGTGATACCAGATCATCTCTAGAAGGTATTCACTTCAGCCTCAGGTCCCTGGCTAGGGTTGTCATGGATGATAGAATTGCCTTAGATTTTCTTGTGAGCCAGACAGGCTACAAGGAAGAATCTCTGTAGTTGCTAGTATATAATCCTATTCCTGGATTAATGGTCTGAGTGAAAAGGCCCTTTTAGACACGTAAAAGAGAAAGCTGTCTGAATTTCTTAAGATTGATCTTGACTGTTTATGATCCTAATTTAGCCCAGGACCCTTGAGGACCTCATAGAGTTCAGTACTATAGGTTGGCCTCAGCTTGCTGCTTGAGTCCTGTTTATAGTATCTATCCTTAGTTACACAATGCATAAGATAAATAAATTTGAGCCTTCCTTTGTCCTTCAGATTAATCATCTTGGTTGATAGAGTGGAATGCTTCGGAAAAATTTTCCAGAGTCCAAGACAGTGTAGGACAACAAATACATAGTGTTGGAGGTAATTTTCTAAGGGCCTCTTACATTTCCTCATGTTTTGCAAGCAGAGGCACTGACTGCTTTTGTTTTAGACTATACTTTGAAGGATGCTATATGGTAAACAGCCTTGGAAAATAGAGTGCCTCTCTCTGGAGCAAAGGGCAAGTACGTTTACTGTTCAGTATAATAAAGATAACATCTCTCTTCAGAGCTAAGATCAAATGTATTCAATGCATACCGTAAAAGACTGGGCTTCCTCAACTTAGACTTCCTCTCCTTTAGACTCACTGTGTGTAGAAACCCATTTGGGTTCATCCACATCGCTGCAGTGGGATATTGGGGGAAAGGGAGATTAATGCACATATGCTGTTGCTCATTGTGCTTGCTGGGACATGTCTCATGAAGTAGTTCATCTCTGACTTGGGAAC
Source organism: Cervus canadensis (assembly GCF_019320065.1). Classification (NCBI taxonomy): domain Eukaryota; kingdom Metazoa; phylum Chordata; class Mammalia; order Artiodactyla; family Cervidae; genus Cervus; species Cervus canadensis. The sequence goes on along the minus strand of NC_057391.1, from coordinate 49,515,196 downwards.
CTCATGTTTTCTGTCTTCATCCATGAAATCTTGACAGTCTACCTTGTTAGTTTACAAATAGGGCAGAATCTCAGACGTGTCACAATTCTTGACAAAGAAATCATGAATGCTGTCTCTGGAATGTCCATTTGAGGGTCCCATATCTCTATTTGAATATCAGTAAAGATCAAATTAAACGACACTTGCTCCTTGGAAGGAAAGCTATGACACACCTAGACAGCATATTAAAAAGCAGGCATCTTCTGTATAGTCAGTGCTATAGTTTTTCCAGCAGTCATGTACAGGTGTGAGAATTTTTATCATAAAGAAGTCTAAGTGCTGAAGAATTGATGCTTTCAAACTGGTGCTGGAGAAGATTCTTGAGTGTCCCTTGAACTGCAAGGAGAACCCTGAAATTCATTGCAAGGACTGATGCTGAAGCCGAAGCTCCAATACTTTGTCTACCTGATGCGAGGAGCAGACTCATTGGGAAAGATTGAGGGGAAAAAGGGAAAGATTGAAGGCAAAAGGAAAAGGGGACAGCAGAGGGTGAGGTGGTTAGATAACATCACCAGTTCACTGGACAGGAATTTGAGCAAACTCCATGGGATAGTGAAGGACAAAGGAATCTGGCGTGATATAGTCAGTCCATGGGGTCGCAAAGAGTCAGACACTACTTAGTGACTCAGATACAAAGAGAAGCAGCAAAAGGTCAAAAGCATATAACTTTCAGCCTATCAATGCCATTTAAATGTACAGCATCACAGCTACTGCCCTAGCCCTTGGAGCCAAATCTGGCTCACTGCCGGTTTTTTGCAGATAAAGTTTGATTGTATTGAAGCCACACTCATCTATATTGGTGTTGTTTATGATTACTTTTGCACTGGAAGGCAGAGTTGGGTAGTTGCAACAGAAACCATGTGGCCCATGAAGTTAAAAATAATCTGTCCCTTAAAAAAATACAGTTTATAGAGCCTTGCTCTAGCACTCTAGCCCAACATTAATTCCTTTAAATACACTTGCAAAAATGTGTCAAGATAGATGTACAAAGATACTGCAGGGTTGTTTATGATTGTTTTAAAAAAAAAGTTAAAAACTAATAGCTTCAGATATTATGCGGTCTAGATTTATTGCCTGAACATTGACTTGTCCTATAGATTTTCAGAAATCATCCTTTTGACTGAACTCTTCCCAGTGAGTCTGAGGCACTGCATTACATACTGGAACTTCAGTATACATGAAATGCAGTTTTCTTCTTCATGTAGTTTTCTTTATCACCCGGAATAAGAGTTTGTCAGATAACGCAATCCAGGAGAGAAGGCAAGGGACACCAGATTGATTTGGCAAGCCTCTGCATATAGTAAGCTCCAGGGAGTGCAAAGAACACCCAGTAAGAGGCTATGGTGTTGCTGTTTATTTTAGTCCAAAAATCTTTGCAAACCCTTCAAAAGGTAGACATTGGGAAAAACAAAGTAAAACAAAATCAAAACCAAACAAAACAGATTGGAAAAACATGAACAACAACAAAGGTATTGTTTTTGATGTTGGCAAGGCACACTAAGTACTGATTCTTTTCCGTTGAGGGATGGTGGGGGGTGGTAGAGGAACTCTGTGTGTGCTCGGGTGTGAGGATAGGAACCTTAAATGAGGGGAAGGCTTGTATTGACTGAGGTTTCAGAGATAATTAAATTGACTTTTTAAATGAGGTTTTAGCAGGTAAGAAGACAAAACGGTTTTTGGAGTTTGGTAGCCTGTTAAGAAGGGAATGTGTTGATAGTCTAGTAGGAACTTGAATTTAAGAATCTGTATAAGGAGAAAAAAAGGCAAAGTTCTAATATGTGGTGGCCAGCATTGGCCAAAATGTAGTTTTTTAGTGACCAATATTGAAGATGTTTCAAAAATATTTTGCTCAATAGCTCTAAAGGAGTTGTATTTTTTCACTGCCCTTTAGCTATAAATGTGTAGTAACCAAATGTTTTGAACAGCAGATTAGTATTATTTAATTCCTTTGGTTAGACAAAGAAATTAAAATTATTTTTATTCACAGTCTTAAAAACTTAGAAAAATACAGTCATGCTTAATTGTACATTTGATATCCTCATTGGAAGAAAGCGTATATGAGATAGGGATTTTCCTTGAGAATCTAGGAGATGTGTGACATATGTGTGTAGCCCAGTATTATAGATTGTGGTCAGGAGATAAGTGATGAAGCGGTCTATAACTGAGGGAGGGGCGGAGCAAATATATTGAGTGCATTTTGAGGTCCTTTTGCAAAGAATTCAATATGTTGTGAACCTTGTGTTTGTATTTCTTCAAGTATGAAATGTCTTGCAATGTTTGACTCATTGGTAAGGCTGTCTTTTTAAAAAGGTGCTTTCTTCTCCTTTTGAAAAAATGTAGAAGTAGTGAGGGGAAGACTTATTATTATTTAACTTGTTGCCTAATATATATATTTTTTATTTTGCCCTAACACATTACATTTCTAAATACACAAGCAACTCAGGTAGGCAAGCAATATAGAGAATCATCACATCTTACTCAAAGCTAATACAAGCCAACTAGCTGAATAAGATCACTTGGGAAATGTACTCAATTAAGTAAATAGATTGTTTAAGTGGTTTATTTTCTATATGGGCAGTTAGGAAAGCATGTTATTTCAGGTGGCAGACATGGAAGAATTTTGGGACTGTGTAGGTGGAACAATGCTGAGCCTTCTTGTAGTTAATCAGGGAAGACTTCATGAAAGAGGATGAGTAAGTGTGGATAAGATGCTGAGGGTGATATGGCTATCTTGTGAAGAGCTTCAAAACCAAGAGGAACAATTTATGATTTTTCAGATTAAGGATAACAAGCTTTATGTTTTGTGTTATATGAGGTAGATGGATTATATTTTTCTAGACTTGAAGTAGTGTTACACTGATTTATGTTTATTCCTTTCCATGTTTTCTCTAATCAGATTGAGTATTTTGAGGGTGGGAATTATTTTTCTGCTGCCTTTTATTTGCCCCACGTAGAACAAAATTTTTTAAAATTTGAGATATCAAATATGAAAAGTTTCAAACATTTTGTTAGCTATTGAGCAGAATGTAAGTAAAGAGAAGACTTGGGACCAAGAGCTGGGCAAAACCTTTCAAGTATTTTTAGCTCTGAGGGGCAGGCTGAGGTCAGAGTGTCATGCTGAAATTGGAAGACAGAGTGTAGCAGTGTACCTGCTCCTGAGTGTAGCTGGTTAGACTAGTGGTGGGAGAGGAAGCACTGGCATCAAGTGTGTCTTAAGAAAAAAAATTGAGAGTGCTGTCCAGGATGAGATCCATGGCTCAAAATCCGTAGTAACAGAAAAATGTTTTTATGTAGGATTGGAGTCAGGTAAAGAAGTGAGTTTGGCCCTTACATATCTTACTTCAGTGGCTGAAACCTAGCAGATATGAACTCATATTTAGTATACTATATTTTGGTGTACTGACCTATCATGATAAGGAAGTGTGATTATGAGTAGTTTTAAATTTCCTTCTTTCTTTTAATAGTCTTAGACCCTGGTGTTTTTTTGTTGTGTGTGTGTGTGCTGGTCGTCTTTTGTCAGGCTATGGGACTGCTAGATGGAAATAGTAATACCCTGATTTTATGGGATTTCTGAACTGAAAGAATATGTTACTGTTGGTGGCTCACACAAGTGGAAGAGGAGTAAATAATCTTCATAGCACCAGCTAGTTTTCCTTGTCTTTTAGGATATTAATACTTTTCCTCTCTCTGTTGATATATAGAGATATTAACTGTCATTTATGCTCTTAAGGAATTTAAAAAATTTGTTTTGGTTTCCATGCCAAAGGTTAGTTGAGATTATGAGAAATAATCTCCAACAGCATTTCAAGTTTTTGCCTGAGATTATTCGGATAAGATTGATTTGTGTTATAGAGATGCTGTATTGACATGGAGCTTGGATCCATTCAGTGCTGTTTTCATTTATTTATTTATTGTATGTATTTATTGAGCACCTGGTATGTGCCAGATACTGTCCTAGGTACTTTTACCTAATACTTTATTTAATATACATGGGAACCTTAAAAGAAAGATAGTGGTATCCCTATTCTAAAGCTGAAGGTATTGATGCTGTCTTTTACCAACCAGATTAATGAATGGATCCTTTTATTCCCCCTGGAAAATACACTGCCTGATGACAGTGGCTCCATTAGCACATATGTCTAAGTGATTATATTCTGGTACCTTCTGTACTTCTGCTCCAGCCACATGAGTTGCATCCTTACCAGGAAATCAGTTGTGTTTGTTCCCAAACCTGTTAATACTTACTGAAAATTAAACCAGTGAATTCATAAAGAAGGCTATTTTATGAAAGCTGAGTTGAATACTTAGAATGAACAAGGAGCTATAAAATATTTGTTACTGAATGTAAATTAGAGAAAAATTCTGAAAGCTTCTGAATTTATTTCTTTGCAAATGCTTTAGTTTTTACTGTAAAGAAGCATGCTCTGAACACTGTGGAGAATGCACTAGGAATATGACTTTATGCAAGAAGGGCAATATGGAACTCTCAAAAAAGAGAGTACTGATCCTGAGTTCAGAACGAAATGAAAAATAGGACACAAGAGGGTAGCATATGAAGATTAAAATGTCAGTTTTATTAATGATAAAACGATTAGAGTTCATGGGTTTAGAGCTGCTGCTGCCAGATGGGCTTGCCAACGCTGCAAGAAAATACCCAGAATTTCTGCCTTATACCATTCCAAGACCTGATTGGAAAAATAGTGCCAATCACTGGTATTAGCAGCTTTGTATAATATTAGCCACACATGTTCAAGAACTGTGCACACTAGTCAGGAACTCAATCTTCCTTGGAATAGTTTAGGGAGGGAAGGAGATTTTTCCAGAAAGAGGCTTGAGGCTAGTGTTAAAATACTGGGTTATGTCTTAATGTTTAAAAAGTGTTTAAGGCAGTACTTGGCTCATTGATTATAACTTCACTTTAATCTGCCTTTGAAATTATTGTTGTATATTATATAGCTAAAAAGGAACAGAATCTAAATCAAGCCTAGTTCTCTCTGCTTAATAAGCCTTTGGTTATTTTCACTAAGTCATACTTGTTGAGGCTTCTTGTGGGCACCCTCTTGATTCCTTTTTTCTATCTTTATTTATGCACTGGTTTCTTAAATTTTCCCCCTGAGACTTTGACTGCAGAGCCTATTTTGTTTCATTCAGGAAAATAATCCTCTAACTGAAAAGCTTTTATAAAATAAGCATAATAGAATAAAATTGTAGTCAACTATAAGTGAAGAGAAAGAAGAAATAGTCACCTTGAGCTTTAACTATCTGAAATACTCTTCTGGTCTTCCAGATACAGACAAATTATGTTGAAAAAACTTGTGGTTATATCCTCATAAAGTGTTTTTGTTTACAAAAGTAATATATGTGCATTGTTTTTGTAAAAAATTGTTACTGTGAAATATGTGACGGAGCATAAAAGGAAGTAAAATAAACCTTAAACTGAATTAATAGGAATGTAGTATCAAAATCATAGATGCTAATGGTTCCATTGTCATTTTTGATAAGGTGATGAATTCATTTTTACACTTGTAAGAAGGATACTTATCAACTGTAGTGTCTTGAAGGGCTTGTTGAGGAGTTGAGCTACTGTGAGTGACATAGGAGTAGTAGCCAATAAATGGTGAAAAGACTAAACACAAATGGGACTAATGTGCTTAAGGTTTTTGGCTACTGTCATGTAGAAGAGAGTGCAGACTTCTGTGGTATTCCTCTGGTACACTGGTAGGAAAACTGTAAAGGACCAGAGAAATATTTTATGTTATAGCCATTCAAATCAGCTGTTGTAACATGAAAGCAACAACAAACAGTTTGTGGTAAACAACTGGGTATGGCTGTATTCCAGTAAAACTTATTTGTAAACACAGACAGTGGACTAGATTTCACCTGCATGACAACTGCTACTCCAGAGGAGCACAGTTTTCTTTTTAATTTAGGAGAGAATTTTGCAAGAGATTCTGTGTTTCACCAGTGGAAAAGACTGTCTCCAGAAGTCCGAGTTTCCGGTTAGTGATGTATTACAGCTTTCAGCTTAGTATGCTATTGGTAGGACTTGACACTCAATAGGAGGATAGACTACATGAATCCAAGACTTACCCCATATTTTCTCCATCAGTTGTCCATGTGTTTCTAAAAGTTCTTTGATTTAGTCATTTGCGGGGGGGGGTGGGGTGGGGGGGGTGGGGGTGTGTGTGTGTGTGTGTGCGCGCGCGCTCATTTACTCTTTGATTGCTCTTTATCTGACTCCTTGTGACACCATAGACTTTAGCCTGCCAGGCTCCTCTGTTTGTGGAATTTTCCAGGCAAGAATATTGGAGCAAATTGCCCAATACCTACTCCGTGAGCTCTTCCCCAACCCAGGGATCAAACCCACGTCTTCTGTGGCTCTTGTGTCGGCAGGCAGATTCTTTACCACTGAGCCACCTGGGAAGCCAGTTATTTGAATAGTTAAAATTTAATGGGAAAAAATTTAGACCAGAAATCAGTCTGTATTAAGCTTTGCTTCATAAGAGTTTGGTGAATTTCATTTTATTGAATGTGATTCATTATTTTATTTAATATATGTATGTATTGTATGTATGCATTTTATTCAGTTCAGTTGTCACTCAGTCATGTTCGACTCCCTGCGACCCCATGGACTGCAGCACGCCAGGCCTCCCTGTCCATCACCAACTCCTGGAATTTACTCAAACTCATGTCCATCGAGTCAGTGATGCCATCCAGCCATCTCATCTTCTGTCGGCCCCTTCTCCTCCTGCCCCCAGTCCCTCCCAGCATCAGGGTCTTTTCCAGTGAGTCAACTCTTCGCATGAGGGGGCCAAAGTACTGGAGTTTCAGCTTCAGCATCAATCCTTCTAATGAATACCCAGGACTGATCTCCTTTAGGATGGACTGGTTGGATCTCCTTGCAGTCCAAGGGACTCTCAAAGAGTCTTCTCCAATACCGCAGTTCAAAAGCATCAATTCTTCAGCGCTCACCTTTCTCTATAGTCACATTCATACATTACTACTGGAAAAACCATAGCTTTGACTAGACGGACCTTTGTTGGCAAAGCAATGTCTCTGCTTTTTAATATGCTGTCTAGATTGGTCATAACTTTCCTTCCAAGGAGTAATAAGTGTCTTTTAAATTCATGGCTGCAGCCACCATCTGCAGTGATTTTGGAGCCCCCAAAAATAAATTCTGCCACTGTTTCCTCATCTATTTGCCATAAATAAAATATATATTTTATTGTAAACATAGTACTGTATATAAGCATATATACAGTAGAATACACACATTTAAAGTATATAATTAAATACTTTGAGATTCATTTGACAGATGTGTAGAAGATGTCCATCATTCCAGAAAGTTGCTGTACTTCCTTTTGTAGCCAGTGTTGTTCACTGCTTGTCCATTGGAACCACTCATTTGATTTCCATTACTGTCAATTAGTTTTAGCCTTTTCTACAAATAACGTCAAAATAATTGAATTATACAGAGTAAACTCTTGTATCTGGCTTCTTTGACTCAAAGCAATGTTCTTGAGATGCATTCAGTTTGTTGCATGTATCAGAAATTAGTTGTTTCAGTTGCTGAATACTAGTTTTCCATATACCAGTGTTTATTCATTCATTCATCTGTTGATTGTATTTGGATTGTTTATAGGTTTTTTGGCTGTTATAAATAAAACTTTTTTGATGTTACTATACAGGGCTTTTTAAGGACATTTGTTTTATTCTCTTTATTCTTTTTTTTTTTAATTCTCTTTATTCTTGAGTAAATACGTAGGAGTAGAGTTTCTGGCTCAGGTTGTAAGAGTATGGTTAAGATTCTGTGAAAGTGCTTTTTAGAGCTTTGACATTCCCACCAGCAGCATGAGTGGGACCATACACCAGCATGAGCATTCAGTTCTTAACATCCTCTGTAACACTTGCTGTTGTCAGTCTCTTCATTAGCTATGCATGTGGGTATGTTGTTGTATCTCATTATGGGTTAGTTTGTGTTTCCCCAATGACTAATGGTGTTGACTGTCTTTATGTTATTATTATTCATCCAGGTATCTTCCTTGCCCGTTTTAAAGTTGAGTTGTGAACTTTTTATTGAAAGCTTCAAACTTACAGTTTTGTATATAAGATTTGTCAGGTTATATGTATAGTTGACTTTTGAACATGGAGGGTTTGAACTGCATGTTGTTATTGTTCAGTTATCCAGTTGTGTCTGACTCTTGGTGACCTCATGGACTACAGCATGCCAGGCCTCTCTGTCCCTCACCATCTTCCAAAGTTTGCCCAAGTTCATGTCCATTGAACTGCATGGGTCCACTGAAATGTGGATGTTTTTCAGTAGTAAATACTACAGTACTACACGGTCTGTTGGATAATTTGAAGGCATCACTGACTCAATGGATGTGAGTTTGAGCAAACTCCGGGAAATGGTGAGGGACAGGGAAGCCTGGCGTGCTGCAGTCCATGGGATCGCAAAGCATCGGACATGACTAAGCGACTGAAGAACAACAACACGGTCTGTAGTTCATTGAATCCACGGATACAGAAGACTGGCTATAAGTTATACTGAATTTAATCCCCCTTGTTGTTCAAGGGTCAGCTGTATTATGAATATTTTCTCCCACTTCGAGTCTTGCCTTTTCATTTTCTTAACAGTCTTCTGAAGGGCATTAGGTTTTTAATTTTGCTGAAATCATATCAGATTATCTTTTGGGGATTAAAGCTTTTTCTGTCCTTTCTTAAAAAAATCTTGCCTGATCCAGAATTGCAAGTATTTTTCCCCTGTGTTTCCCTCAAAAGTTTTATAGGTTTAGATTTTACATTTACGTTTCTAAACTATTTAAAATTTTTGTGTGGTGTGTGAGATAAGAATTGAGTTGTTCCCCTCCCTGCCCCATATGGTACTCAGTTGTTCTAGCACCATTTGTTTGAGACTGTCCTTTTTTTATTGAATTTTGGTGGAAAATCATTTGAGCATATTTTTTTATCTCTCTGGACTCCATTTTCTTCCATTAATCAATATATCCATTGTAATTTATGCCCATCTCATATCTTGATTTATTGTTGTTGTTGTTCAGTCGCTAAATGGTGTCAGATTCTTTGCAACCCCATGGACTAGAGCACACCAAGCTTCCCTGTCGTCCAGTATCTCCCGGAGTTTACTGAAATTCATGTCCATTGTGTTGGTGTGCTCATTCTCCACTTTCCCCTTCTCCTTTGGCCTTTAGTCTTTCCCAGATCAGGGTCTTTTCCATTAGTCTGCTCTTTGCATCAGGTGGCCAAACTGTTGGAGCTTCAGCATTAGTCCTTCCAGTGAATATTCAGGGTTGACTTCCTGTACAATTGACTGGTTTGATCTCCTTGCTGTCCAAGGGACTCTGAAGAGTCTTTTTCAGCAACACAGTTCAAAAAGATCAATTCCTCTCTTTATTATTGTAGGGTTATGGTAAATTTGAGATTGGATACTTAACGTAAATCAGTCCAACTTTGATTCTGTTACTAAAAGTTATTTAGCTTATTCTGGACCTTTGCATTTCTGTATACATTATTTCAAGTAAGCTTGCTGGAAATTTTATTAGAATTATTGATTCTGTGTTTGCTTTATTTTTTGTTACTCTGCAATCCTTGTTTGAAGAAAAATGTATTTAATAGCATTCTATATCGATTGTTCAATAGAGTTGTTTTATATTTTATTTTTTAAATTAACATATAGGAAAAATGTTTTCTTTTGGTGTTTGGTTTCATGAATTTTAACATATATGTAGATTCATGTGGTCTGACCATAAAATACAAAATAATTTTATTATCCCCCCAAATTATTTCATGCTGTTCCTTTCCCTTTTCCTCTCTTCTTAAGTTCTTATGATTGTAATAATACAGTACATAACATTTTGAGACTGCCTTCTTTCACTAGCCATGTTATCACTGAGATTCACTTACGTAGTTGAATCTGTGAGTAGTTTGTTCCTTCTTGTTCCTGAGTAGTAGTATTATACTATGTGGATATACCATAGTTTCTTTATACATTTTAAACTACATGTATATAGTTTATGGATTTTGAAGAATATGATTAGAATGGCTGTGAACATTTTTATGCCTGTTTTTCTGTGATTAAGGTTATCATTTCCCCAGGAGGGGAACTTCTGGGTCATATACTAATTGTGTGCACCTTGGTTTATTTTGAATGAAGGTTTCTTATTTAATAATTAGATTCATTAGAGTGATTCTTGAAAGTGGGGGCAGAAAGTAAAACTGGAAATACTGTTCACGGTGTCTCTGCTGAAACCCAAACACAGTAAAAATTTCAGTGTGTTTCTTTTTGTTCTTCCTCTTTCTTCATCTCCCCCTCCCTTCCTCACCTGCTCTCCTCTTCCTCCTTACCTCCTTCTCCTCTCCCCCTCCTCCTCTTTTCCCTTGTTTCTCTTCATCTTGTCTTTATCTAACATTAATCATACTGAAAAATAATTTACTATCCATTGTCTTTCTCTTGTATTATTTACATAATAAGACTCGCTAGTTGGTAGTTTTGTAATTAGCATATGGCATCGTCTCAGGCATGTGCATAACTCTGATAACATGTTTATGTGAGGGAGTTACTGTGGTGAGACTGTAGGCAGTAGAGCAGGCTCTACTGTTCAGTTTAGTCGCTCAGTCATGTCTGACTCCCTGCGACCTGATGGACTGCAGCACACCAGGCCTCCTTGTCCATCACCAACTCCTGGAGCTTACTCAAACTCATGTCCATTGAGTCGGTGATGCCATCCAACCATCTCATCCTCTGTCGTCCCCTTCTCCTCCCGCCTTGAATCTTTCCCAGCATCAGGGTCTTTTCAAATGAGTCAGTTCTTTGCATCAGGTGGCCAAAGGAGTGGAGTAGATGGACCAGATGCTATTATCTTTGTTTTCTGAATGTTGAGTGTTTTTTTTTATTAATTTACTTATTTTAATTGGAGGCTATTTACTTTCCAGTATTATAGTGGTTTTTGCCATACATTGATGTGAATCAGCCATGGGTCTGAATGTGGAGTTTCAAGCCAACTTTTTCACTCTCCTCTTTCACTTTGATCAAGAGGGTCTTGAGTTCCTCTTTGCTTTCTGCCATAAATTTGGTGTCATCTGCATATGTGAAGTTATTAATATTTCTCCCAGCAATCTTGATTCCAGCTTGTGATTCATACAGTCCAGCATTTCTCATGATGTACTCTGCATATAAGTTAAATAAGCAGGGTGACAATATACAGCCTCAACATACTCCTTTCCCGATTTGGAACCAGTCTGTTGTTCCTTGTCCAGTTATAACTGTTGCTTCCTGACCTGCATACTCTTGAGATTTCTCAAGAGGCAGGTTAGGTGGTATGGTGTTCCCATCTCTTGAAGAATTTTCTACAATTTGTTGTGATCCACACAATCAGAGGCTTTGGCATAGTCAATAAAGCAGAAGTAAAAAAGTGAAGTGAAGTCGCTCAGTCGTGTCCAACTCTGCGATCCCATGGACAGTAGCCTGCCAGGCTCCTCTATCTATAGGATTTTCCAGGCAAGGCTACAAGAGTGGGTTGCTGTTTCCTTCTCCAGGGGATCTTCCTGACCCAGGGATCAAACCCGGGTCTCCCGCATTGTAGGCAGACTCTTTACTGTCTGAGCCACCAGGGAAGCTCCCCAATAAAGCATAAGTAGCTGTTTTTCTGAAACTCTCTTGCGTTTTTGATGATCCAACGGATGTTGGCAATTTGATCTCTGGTTCCTCTGCCTTTTCTAAATTCAGGTTGAACATCTGGAAGTTCATGGTTCACGTATTGTTGAAGCGTGGCTTGGAGAATTTTGAGTATTACTTCGCTAGTGTGTGAGATGAGTGCAATTGGGCAGTAGTTTGAGCATTCTTTGGCATTGCCTTTCTTATGGATTGGAATGAAAACTGACCTTTTCCAGTCCTGTGGCCACTGCTGAGTTTTCTAAATTTGCTGTCATATTGACTGAAGCATTTTCACAGCATCATCTTTTAGGATTTGAAATAGCTCAACTAGACTTTCATCACCTGCACTAGCTTTGTTCATAGTGATACTTCCTAAGACCCACTTGACTTTGCATTCGAGGATCTCTGACAGTAGGTTGGAGATCACACCATCGTGGTTTTCTGGGTCATGAAGATCTTTTTTGTACAGTTCTTCTGTGTATTCTTGCCACCTCTTCTCAATATCTTCTGCTTCTGTTAGGTCCGTGCCATTTCTGTCCTTTATTGTGCCCACCTTTGCATGAAATGTTCCCTTGGTATCTCTAATTTTTTTGAAGAGATCTCTAGTCTTTCCCATTCTATTGTTGTCCTCCATTTCTTTGCACTGATCCCTGAGGAAGGCTTTCTTATCTCTCCTTGCTATTCTTTGGAACTCTGCATTCAGATGGGAATATCTTTCCTTTTCTCCTTTGCCTTTTACTTCTCTTCTTTTCACAGCTATTTGTAAGGCCTCCTGAGACAGCCATTTTGTTTTGCATTTCTTTTTTTTGGGGGTGGTCTTGATCCCTGTCTCCTGTACAATGTCACGAACCTCCGTCCATAGTTTATCAGGCACTCTTGTCTATCAGATCTAGTCACTTAAATCTATTTCTTACTTCCACTGTATAGTCATAAGGGATTTTATTTAGATCATACCTGAATGGTCTAGTGGTTTTCCCTACTTTCTTCAATTTCAGTGTGAATTTGGCACTAAGGAATTCATGATCTGAGCCACAGTCAGCTCCCGGTCTTCTTTTTTTTTTTTTTTTTTTAGGTGCATATATCTTTTTATTTATTTTTTTTGTTAGTTGGAGGCTAATTACTTCACAACATTGCAGTGGGTTTTGTCATACATTGACATGAATCAGCCATGGAGTTACATGTATTCCCCATCCCGATCCCCCCTCCCACCTCCCTCTCCACCCGATTCCTCTGGGTCTTCCCAGTGCACCAGGCCCGAGCACTTGTCTCATGCATCCCACCTGGGCTGGTGATCTGTTTCACCATAGATAATATACATGCTGTTCTCTCGAAACATCCCACCCTCGCCTTCTCCCACAGAGTCCAAAAGTCTGTTCTGTACATCTGTGTCTCTTTTTCTGTTTTGCATATAGGGTTATCATTACCATCTTTCTAAATTCCATATATATGTGTTAGTATGCTGTAATGTTCTTTATCTTTCTGGCTTACTTCACTCTGTATAATGGGCTCCAGTTTCATCCATCTCATTAGAACTGATTCAAATGAATTCTTTTTAATGGCTGAGTAATATTCCATGGTGTATATGTACCACAGCTTCCTTATCCATTCATCTGCTGATGGGCATCTAGGTTGCTTCCATGTCCTGGCTATTATAAACAGTGCTGCGATGAACATTGGGGTGCACGTGTCTCTTTCAGATCTGGTTTCCTCAGTGTGTATGCCCAGAAGTGGGATTGCTGGGTCATATGGCAGTTCTATTTCCAGTTTTTTAAGAAATCTCCACACTGTTCTCCATAGCGGCTGTACTAGTTTGCATTCCCACCAACAGTGTAAGAGGGTTCCCTTTTCTCCACACCCTCTCCAGCATTTATTGCTTGTAGACTTTTGGATAGCAGCCATCCTGACTGGCGTGTAATGGTACCTCATTGTGGTTTTGATTTGCATTTCTCTGATAATGAGTGATGTTGAGCATCTTTTCATGTGTTTGTTAGCCATCTGTATGTCTTCTTTGGAGAAATGTCTGTTTAGTTCTTTGGCCCATTTTTTGATTGGGTCATTTATTTTTCTGGAATTGAGCTGCAGGAGTTGCTTGTATATTTTTGAGATTAATCCTTTGTCTGTTGCTTCATTTGCTATTATTTTCTCCCAATCTGAGGGCTGTCTTTTCACCTTACTTATAGTTTCCTTTGTTGTGCAAAAGCTTTTAAGTTTCATTAGGTCCCATTGTTTAGTTTTGCTTTTATTTCCAATATTCTGGGAGGTGGGTCATAGAGGATCTTGCTGTGATTTATGTCGGAGAGTGTTTTGCCTATGTTCTCCTCTAGGAGTTTTATAGTTTCTGGTCTTACATTTAGATCTTTAATCCATTTTGAGTTTATTTTTGTGTATGGTGTTAGAAAGTGTTCTAGTTTCATTCTTTTACAAGTGGTTGACCAGTTTTCCCAGCACCACTTGTTAAAGAGGTTGTCTTTTTTCCATTGTATATCCTTGCCTCCTTTGTCAAAGATAAGGTGTCCATAGGTTCGTGGATTTATCTCTGGGCTTTCTATTCTGTTCCATTGATCTATATTTCTGTCTTTGTGCCAGTGCCAGTACCATACTGTCTTGATGACTGTGGCTTTGTAGTAGAGTCTGAAGTCAGGCAGGTTGATTCCTCTAGTTCCATTCTTCTTTCTCAAGATTACTTTGGCTATTCGAGGTTTTTTGTATTTCCATACAAATTGTGAAATTCTTTGGTCTAGTTCTGTGAAAAATACCGTTGGTAGCTTGATAGGGATTGCATTGAATCTATAGATTGCTTTGGGTAGAATAGCCATTTTGACAATAGTGATTCTTCCAATCCATGAACACGGTATATTTCTCCATCTGTTTGTGTCCTCTTTGATTTCTTTCATCAGTGTTTTATAGTTTTCTATGTATAGGTCTTTTGTTTCTTTAGGTAGATGTACTCCTAAGTATTTTATTCTTTTTGTTGCAATGGTGAATGGTATTGTTTCCTTAATTTCTCTTTATGTTTTTTCATTGTTAGTGTATAGGAATGCAAGGGATTTTTGTGTGTTAATTTTATATCCTGCAACTTTACTATATTCATTGATTAGCTCTAGTAATTTTCTGGTAGAGTCTTTAGGGTTTTCTATGTAGAGGATCATGTCCCGGTATTGTTTTTGCTGACTCTGTAGAGCTTCTCCATCTTTGGCTGCAAAGAATATAATCGGTCTGATTTTGGTGTTGACCATCTGGTGATGTCCATGTGTAGAGTCTTCTCTTGTGTTCTTGGAACAGGGTGCTTGCTATGACCAGTGTGTTCTCTTGGCAAAACTCTATTTGCCTTTGTTTGCCCTGCTTCATTCTGTACGCCAAGGCCAAATTTGCCTGTTACTCCAGGTGTTTCTTGACTACCTACTTTTGCATTCTAATCCGCTATAATGAAAACGACATCTTTTTGGGGTGTTAGTTCTAGAAGGTCTTATAGGTCTTCATAGAACCATTCAACTTCAGCTTCTTCTTCAGCATTACTGATCGGAGCATAGACTTGGATTAATGTGATTTGAATGGTTTGCCTTGGAAGCAAAGAGAGATCATTCTGTCGTTTTTGAGATTGCATCAAAGTACTGCATTTTGGACTCTTTTGTTGACTATGATGGCTATTCTGTTTCTTCTAATGGATTCTTGCCCACAGTAGTAAGTATAATGGTCATCTGAGTTAAATTCACCCATTCCAGTTTATTTTAGCTTATAACTGGCTATTGTTATATATATTTTAGACTCACCAGCCTTTCTTTATTTATCACATTTTACTCTCTGCGTGACTACGGACTCCAACCAATTGCCTGATCTTGGGGTAGTGTGTTCGATTTCAGCCACTAGGCTTGCAACTCAGACTGAGTAGAATGTTAAGGCTGCTACTTGTGTGCCATTGTTCATTATGGGAGTGATTATTTCTGGAGTAGAGTAGACCTTTCCTCTAAATGTAATAAGAGAATTGTATAAAGCAAACAAAATGGAAATGTTTCTATGAAATCTCAGAATCCATGTGCTGCTAGTTCCATGTTTTTCTACTTTTTACTTTTACTTTTACATGCTACAGGCTACTCCTGTTTTTCAGAATGTTGACTCTTATCAGGTGATTGCTAAAGCTTTGATGTGGCCTTGTGGAATTCAGATAAATACTGCCTTCTTTGCATTTTGCTAAAGTGCTTGTCAGTCATGTTTCTGTCACCCTTGTTGCTGAAAGTTTGACTGAAAAGATTGTTTGGCTTGAGGTTTGGAGATTAAATCCATCTTAGGAGTCTCTCTTGACCTCGTTTTTCACCATAGTTGGATATTAGAGAATATTATTAAGCTAACAGATTTTGTAATTCAGAATTTAGAAATCAGGAAAAGTAAGGTTCCTTTCAGTTCAGTTTAGTTGCTCCGTTGTGTCTGACTGTTTGTGATCCCGTGGACGCTAGGCTTCCATGTCCATCACCAACTCCCAGAGCCTATTCAAAGTCATGCTAGTCAAATTGGTGATGCCAACTCATCTCATCCAGTCATCTCATCCTCTCTCATCCCCTTCTCTTCCTGCCTTCAATCTTTCCCAGCATCAGTGTCTTTTCCAGTGAGTCAGTTCTTCGCATCAGGTAGCCAGAGTATTGAAGCTTCTCATCATCTCTCATCCCCTTCTCTTCCTGCCTTCAATCTTTCCCAGCATCAATGTCTTTTCCAATGAGTCAGTTCTTCGCATCAGGTAGCCAGAGTATTGAAGCTTCTCATCATCTCTCATCCCCTTCTCTTCCTGCCTTCAATCTTTCCCAGCATCAGGGTCTTTTCCAGTGAGTCAGTTCTTCACATTGGTAGCCAAAGTATTGGAGTTTCAGTATCAGTCCTTCCAGTGAATATTCAGGACTGATTTCCTTTAGGATGGACTGGTTGGATCTCCTTGCAGTCTAAGGGACTCTCGAGAGTCTTCTCCAACACCACAGTTCAAAAGCATCAATTCTTCGGCCCCCAGCTTTCTATATGGTTTCCATCACAAGATGGCAGAATAGAAGGATGTGTGCTCATCTCCTGTGAGACCTCAAAAATTGCAACTCACTGCTGAACAAACACTGACAGGAGAATGTTGGATCCTACCAAGAAAAGATAACCCACATCCAAGAGCAAAGGAGAAGCCCCAGCAAGACGGTTGGAGGGACAAAATCGTGTTTAGAATCAAACCCCATACCTGCTAGAGATGCTCGGAGGGCTAAATCAAAATCTTGTGTGCACCAGGACCCAGATACCCCACAGAGAGTGAGCCAGGCCTGCCTTTGAGTTTTGAATATCTCCGGCGGAGACACAGTCAGCAGTGGCCTGCGTGATGACAGGGCCTCTGGCCACTGCAGACCTGGGACAAACAGTTTGTGGTATAAGTCCTCTTGGAGGAGGTCGCCATTACCCCTCCATATAGCCACTGAGCAGACGACCCGCAGACTGCAGAATAATTATACCAAAGAAATTCTCGCACTGTTAAGAAAGTTCTAGGATCCACAACAGATTTCCCAACCTGGAGATCCATCTAAGGAACTAAGAAGCCCCAGGAAATTTGACTTTGAAAGCCAGTGAGATTTTGATTACAGAACTTCCACAGAATTGGGGATACAGACACTTGGAGGGCACAAACAAAAGCTTACGCACTCCAGGGGCCAGGAGAAAGGAGCAGTATCCCCACAAGAGACTGAGCCAGAGTTGTCTATGAATGTTCAGGCGTCTCCGGCGGAGGCGTGGGTTGACAGTGGCCTGCTGCAGCGTCAGGGGCACTGAATAAACAGTGCCTGCATGATTCCTTTTGAAGGAGGTTGCCATTCAGTGCAGTGCAGTTGCTCAGTTGTGTCAGACTCTTTGCGACCCCATCCACTGCAACCACAGTTCTTCTTGTCCATCACCAACTCCCGGAGTTTACTAAAACTCAAGTCCATTGAGTCGGTGATGCCATCCAACCATCTCATCCTCTGTCGTCCCCTTCTCCTCCCGCCTTGAATCTTTCCCAGCATCAGGGTCTTTTCAAATGAGTCAGTTCTTTGCATCAGGTGGCCAAAGTATTTGGAGTTTCAGCTTCAACATCAGTCCTTCCAATGAACATCCAGGACTGATTTCCTTTCTGATGGACTGTTTGGATCTCCTTGCAGTCCAAGAGACTCTCAGTGTCTTCTCCAACACCACAGTTCAAAAGCATCAATTCTTCGGCGCTCACCTTTCCTTATAGTCCAACTCTCAAATCCATACATGACTACTGGAAAAACCATAGCCTTGACTAGACGGGCCGTTGTTGACAAAGTAATGGCTCTGCTTTTTAATATGCTGTCTAGGTTGGTCATAACTTTCCTTCCAAGGAGTAAGTGTCTTTTAATTTCATGGCTGCAGTCACCATCTGCAGTGATTTTGGAGCCCAGAAAAATACAGTCAGCCACTGTTCCCACTGTTTCCCCATCTATTTGGCATGAGGTGATGGGACCGGATGCCATGATCTTAGTTTTCTGAATGTTGAGCTTTAATCCAACTTGTTCACTCTCCTCTTTCACTTTTAAAGAGACTCTTTAGTTCTTCTTCACTTTCTGCCATCAGGGTGGTGTCATCTGCATATCTGAGGTTATTGATATTTCTCCTGGCAATCTTGATTCCAGCTTGTGCTTCATTCAGTCCAGCATTTCTCATGAGGCACTCTGCATATAACTTAAATAAGCAGGGTGACAATATACAGCCTTGATGTACTCCTTTTCCTATTTGGAACTAGTTTGTTGTTCCATGTCCAGTTCTAACTGTTGCTTCCTGACCTGCATACAGGTTTCTCAAGAGGCAGGTCAGGTGGTCTGGTATTCCCTTCTCTTTCAGAATTTTCCACAGTTTATTGTGAGCCACACAGTCAAAGGTTTTGGCATAGTCAATAAAGAAGAAATATATGTTTTTCTGGAATTCTCTTGCTTTTTCAATGATCCAGTGGATGTTGGCAATTTGATCTGTTTCCTCTGCCTTTTCTAAATCCAGCTTGAACATCCGGAAGTTCACAGTTCTTGTACTGTTGAAGCCTCGCTTGGAGAATTTTGAGTATTACTTTACTAGCATGTGAGATGAGTGCAATTGTACAGTAGTTTGATTATTCTTTGGCATTGCTTTTCTTATGGGTTGGAATGAAAACTGACATTTTCCAGTCCTGTGGCCACTGCTGAGTTTTCCAGATTTGCTGGCATATTGAGTACAGCACTTTCAGAGCATCATCTTTTAGGATTAATAGGTCAACTGGAATTCCATCACCTCCACTAGCTTTGTTTGTAGTGATGCCTGCAAAGGCCCACTTGACTTCACATTCAGGATTTATGGCTGTAGGTGAGTGATCACACCATTGTGGTTATCTGGGTCATGAAGATCTTTTTTGTATAGTTCTTCTATGTATTCTTGCCACCTCTTCTTAGTATCTTCTGCTTCTGTTAGGTGGCCATAACCCCTACCATAGTTTGGCCTCAGGTGAAACAACAAGGAGGGAATACAACCCTGCACATCAACAGAAAATTGGGTTAAAGATTTACTGAGCACGGCCCTGCCTATCAGAACAAGACCCATATTCCCCCACAGTCAGTCTCTCCCATCAGGAAGCTTCCATATACTTCTTATCCTTATCCATTAGAAGGCAGACAGAACAAAAACCACAATCACAGAAAACTAACCAAACCGATCCCATGGATCACAGCCTTGTCTAACTCAATGAAACTGTAAGCCATGCCTTGTAGGGCTACCCAACATGACCGGGTCATGGTGGAGAGTTCTGACAAAACATGGTCCACTGGAGAAGGGAATGGTAAACCACTTCAGTATTCTTGCCTTGAGAACCCCATGAACAGTTTGAAAAGGGTTCCTTGACTTATTTGGAAAAGGGTATATCCTCTGGTCCTGGATAATAAGGAGTAAACATATACCACCCTCTCTTTACAGCCGAATGGAACTGTAAAACTTGGACAGAATACACGGTAAATAGCAACAGGCAGATTGCAGAAAAACATCAATTTTTGAATACCACTGAACTTCTAGGAACTCCTGATGTGAGCACCCAAAAACCTGAAATTAAGCACCATGATATAGGTGCTTAGGCAGAATGTGATCTAAAAGCTTTCTAGTTCTGGTGTGAGGAGTGAGACAGGGTGAACAGCTTAGAGTTAGTGTTGTTATGTTTTTGTTTTTTTCTTTTTCTTTTTACTAACATTCCACAGAATTCTATGTGTAGAAAGATAAAAGTCTACTTTCTTTCTCAGGGTTGTTCACATTCTTCCAGTTTTTCCAGTTGCAAGCAGTCAGATGCTAATGATAACAGTTTACAACTGGTGTCTGCAGGAGCTGGAACCCTGAGAGAAGGGAAACTTAGTCTTTTTGCTGCTGTGGTTCCAAGAGAGCAGAGGCAATCCCCATTGTTTTTAGGATGTCCTCCCAGTGTTTCACTCCAGGCAGGTAATGATCATAGAAGTAGACTTTTTCTGGCTGGAGGACAGAAAAGGGTATTCTCAGGAAATTGGAAAGTGACATACGGAGAAGTCCATAAGTGTCACACAGAGTTGGACACAACTGAAGTGACTAGCACTCACACACACACACATATGGAGAAGAGAAAAGACCTTGGGAAGGAGACCCATAAAGTTGGGCCTCACTGTCTGCTATTGCTACTGCCAAGTTGCTTCAGTCACGTCCAACTCTTTTCAACCTATGAGCTAGGGCCCACCAGGCGCTCTCAGAATCATGCCACTCTCCTGGCAAGAGTACTGGAGTGGGTAGCCATTTCCTTTGCCAGAGGATCTTCCTGACCTAGGGATTGAACCTGCGTCTCTTGTATCTCCTGCATTGACAGGTGGGTTCTTTTCCACTAGTTCCATGACTCACTGTCAGCCTGTGCAAACATAAGGATCAAATCCTAATTAGCGTTTTAAAGACTTTGAAAACTGAATGTATACAACTCCAGCCAGGCTGCAGACTGACCACTGGGTGGCATACCCATGGAATCCAAATAACATTGTAAAGGCTTTGAAAACTGGGCATTGTAACCACAACCTTCAGAAAGCCTATTGGAACTTGCAGCTTGAACCTAACCAGGTCAACTGCCTGTGTAAATAAAATTATTAATATATTCCATAGGAATGAGGAAGAATCCAAGTTATAATAGCATATTATTTAAAATTTCAGGGATCAGTATGCAAAGAACCTACCTCAACTCATGTTGGAAAAGGCAGTAAGAGACCCTTGTGGAAAAGGCAGTAACAGACCCTTGTGACAAGACAGTGTAGATGTTGGAATCATTTGACAGAGACTTTAACCACTGTACAAATGTATGAATAAACCATCGCAAATACCCCTTTAACAAGTGTTAAGCTTCACGTATCATCAAGGAAATAAATGATATAGAGAGGAATCAGATATAATTTTCAAACTGAAAAAATGATAATTACAATAAAACAAACTCAACTGGGTAGATTCTGTGGCAGAATGGAGAGGAAAGGGGAGAGTCACTGAATTCATAGGGAATAGAAAGTTTCAAAGCTGAACAGTACAGAAAAAATGATAGAAAAGATCATCAGTTCTGGAGAACAGTGGGCCAGTAACATAAGGGTCAACATTGGTGTCACGAGTCCCAGAGGAGAGGAGAAATAGTGTGATGCACAAAACATATTTGCAGAAGTACTGGCTGAAAATTATAATTGTGTTAAAATTCATAGAATGTAAACCAAAAGTCAGTTTTATTTTGTGAGAATTTAAAATAAATTTGAAAGTGGGTGGTATTATATTGTGATAATTTGAAATTTTTATTTAGCAATGGTAATTCCTGGACTCTTGACCTTAAGAATTAACTGATTTCACAGTTGGTGATGGGGGACAGTTTTAGTCTTTTTCCTTCCTTTTCTGCCTTATTATCTGAAGTGATTTAATAATTTGGTGTGAGTAGTGGTGGCAAGATGTTTAATTTTTTTTTTCCCTTCTTTTTTGAGCAAGTCTTAGTGTATATGATAATTTGGCTTCTTCTGTCTTTTTTTTAAACTATAGAAATTTCCTACTTATAAGAAATTGGAAAGATGTGAACAACCCTGAGAAAGATAGAAAGTAGAGTCTTATTTTTCTGCGTATAGAATTTTGTGGAATGTTAGTAAAAACAGAGAGCTTTGCTTATTTAATTCTAAAAATGTGCCGTTAACTTCACAGCTCTGTACTCATTTGGAAGGGATTGTACAGGTTCAGAAGGAAGCACCAGGTTATCTATAAGAAGGGAAAAGAAATGTAAATGGTTCAGAATTGGATGCCATGATTTGACACATAAGAATCCATATAAATGTTCTTTGCCCTCCAAAAGAATGCTTAACTAAGCTATTCATTCTGCATTGTTCTTTAGTGTCGTGGTGATGATGACATTGAGGAGTAAATAATGTGTATTTCAGTTTGTTTTATTAATGATCTACTTTGCATCATTGATCATCATGTTAATTTTGGTAACTTCCATTTGAATTTGGACACAATTACCAGTTCTTTCAGTTTCATTTTTCACCAGTTCTTTAAACAAATGACTACTCTTTTTCCGGGGTGTGCTTGGCTAAGTGATATGTATTGAAATTGATTAGAGTTTTAGATTTTGCTTGAGTCTCCAATGCTATTTTTTGTTGTTGCTGTTGATTATACTGTGAGTGGAAGTTTTATTTACTTCCATTAATATATATAAATATATTTAATATTCTGCTTTTCTTGTTAATTGATTGCTAGCTATGAAATGATTAGTGGACTTGAACTATGAGCTACTGAAATTCAAGGTAAACAAATTAGTTTACAGGCTATCCTTATCTATTGCCTTTTTTTCTTCTTTTGCTCTATGTTTTGTCACTACGGTTGACCATTTCTAGGTGAACAGGAAGAGGTTTTGGAGTTCAACTCAATAAAATGTTGCCCCTTGTGAAAGGGATTGTAATGTGGATAGGCAGAAGTGGAATTGATAATTGAGTGGCTTTAATTAAGGTCACACAGGAATTTCAGTATGTTCGTCTCTGTTCCTTATGACTGTGACTGACTTCATAAATTATGAAAAACTAATTTAATGTAAACAGAGGACTTTGAATAAGCTTATATATGTATGATTTATAAGGATATGTAAATAGTTCACAAAAGATTTTGTCATATTTCTATTTTTTACTTCATACAACAGTAGAGTCAATTTAGTCTTGTTGTTTTGTTTTACATATAAGAATCCAAGACAGAGAATTCAGATGACTTTCCCAAAATCATACAGTTAGTAAACAGTAGGGTTGTAACTTGGACATGGATCTAGAGCGTTGACTCCCACCACTGTTATTTCATTTACAGTAGTAATACTTTTTAAACCGTAGTGAGAATCTTTAAGTTACTATTTGAAAAAGGGATATTGTCACCTTGAATTCTGTTTGCTGTAATTTCTAGTGTTTTTAGGGGACATACAATACCCCATAGTGTGGGTACCTTAGGAAAAACAATATTAACACATGAAATATTTCCGTCAATGTGTAAGTTCCCAGACCTCTGCACATGTGTTAGGAAATAATGATAATCATGCTAATTAACATTTTCTGAGTGCTTTCTGTGTGTACTTAATATGAATTATTTTCAAATTAGGAAATTATGTTTTATCCTTACAACCCTCTCCATGAGACAGTAATTTTCCTTACTTACCAGATGAAGAAACCAGAGTTTGATATCTATGTGATTTGTATTAATACAGGGTTATATATACAGTGTATATAGAAATTTGATTTTTTAAAATGATACAGTGTTTCCTGGAAGAAAAAATTTATTCAAATAATAGTGTGAAAAGTGTTTGCAGTCATGTCATTACAGTTGGTTTTGATGGACTCTGAAGGGTGGCTTAGATAAGTTAAATTTCCATTAATTTTATTTTTTGTTTATATTCTGGACAAAAAAGAAGACACTGATGATCTTGACCTGACATGATTAGAAGACTTATTAGTGGAATCTCATGGAATATTATTAGACATGTGGCTCGGGATTGGATTGTGAGAAGCCTTGACTGACAGACTCAGTGGTTTGGGGCTTTGAAAGATCCTTGAAAGATTTTGAAGTGTTATTTGGCAAAGTTTTTCTAAGTGTAATGTGGACTAGATTGATAAGAATACCAGTGATGGAGGGTAATGAGGGCATCTTCATGTAGATAAAGGTCTGGATTAGGGAAATAATAGTAATGGAATAAAATAGTTGGAGAGAATCTATTTTAAAGGGCAGCTAGACTATATTTCAGAGAAGGCAATGGCACCCCACTCCAGTACTCTTGCCTGGCAAATCCCATGGATAGAGGAGACTGGTGGGCTGCAGTCCATGGGGTCGCAAAGAGTCGGACACAACTGAGAGACTTCACTTTCACTTTTCACTTTCATGCATTGGAGAAGGAAATGGCAACCCACTCCAGTGTTCTTGCCTGGAGAATCCCAGGGACGGCGGAGCCTGGTGGGCTGCCGTCTATGGGGTTGCACAGAATCGGACACAACCGAAGCGACTTAGCAGCAGCAGCAGACTGTATTTTGTAATTTGACATTTACTTCATCCGGGCATTACCTGGTAGTGGAATTGCTGGGTCATATGGTGTGATTGCTTGTTTAATATTTTGCGAACCTGACAAACTGCTTTCCAAATGACTTCACCATTTCACATTCTCACCAGCAGTGTCTGAGGGTTCTAATTTCTACAAATCCTGGGCAACAATTGGGATTATCTGTCTCTCATTATAGCCATCCTGGTAGTTGTGAGGTGATATCTTAGTTTGGTCTCTCTTTGCATTTACCTGATGACTAATAATGATTTTGAACATCTTTTCAGTTTCTTATTGGCTATTTATGTATTTTCTTTAGAGAATTGTTCAAATTGTTTGACATTTTTTATGACTACATTGTCATAGTTCTTCATATATTCTTAATACAAGCCCTTTATTAGACATACAATTCTGTCGTCTTTTCATTTTCTTTCAATTTTCATGATGTCCAGTTTACCTACTTTTTCTTTTATTGCTTGTATTCTTGGTGTCATGTTTGAGAGACTTTTAAATGGAGCAGAGTCAGGAAAGAAGCAAGCCCTATATCGTTGTCCCTTGTGTAAAGGGATTTTTTGAGGCTTATAGTGTCCTAAGATTTGGGCAGCTGCAAGTAACTAGCATGCTGGGATGATGTGCTTATTCAGTTGTGTTGCGGAGGTCAGTTAATTAAAAGGAGAGGTCAGTTGTTTTTTCCTAGATGAAGAAATAAAAATTTAAAAAATGATCATTTCCTTAAATTGATGGTTGTGAAGTAATAAAATATAGAGTAATAAAACCATGGTAGTTTGGGAAATTAGTTCCTCTGCAGATTTAAAAAAATAATACAAGTTTCCAAACTGTAAGATGAGGTGGGTGGGCATAGAAGTTGGGTCAAGGGATCCAGAAGATAGAGAGCAGATGAGACAGAGAAAAAGAAGCAGTGCTGGCTAACATTTTCTTATAATCATGAGTCCTGGTAGCAATTTTGGCTACCGTGAAGATTGTTCGTTTTCTTAGTTATATGTGTTTCATTTTTCTGATTCTCTAATGTTATAAGAAGTATCCTTGCTTTTAATGGACAAATTAACTGAAATGTAGAATCCATTTTAGTCCTGATTTCTGCCCCACCCCCATTGTTATGAATATGTAATTGATGGTATATACACGCACACTCCTTAATTAGACATAACACAAAATCATTATTTCTTGTTCAGGAAAGACTTTCTCTCTAGTGTTAAATGTGTGTATTACTGAGCCAAATTAAATGGTATATCACAGTCAACACTGTAATATGATACAAGCCATATTTAAAACAGCTGGATAGATTTCTAGAGGAATGGAATTTTACATACAAAATTAAAGTCTTTGAACTAATATTTATTATGTATTTGAGCAAAATCAAAATTAGTAAAAATTTTCTCTTTCAGTTTTGTTGGAAAGAGGTTAAATAAAATAGCTATTAACTCAATGTCTGACTAGGAAGTTGAGTTAGGGAAAGTTGTCAATAATAGAAAAGTGTCTACACACTCTTTTGTACTACTCACAGGTTGAATTTTTGAAATCTACTCTTGCAGGTTTCCAGAGGTGAGTAAACTTGCATGAAAATCTATTCTTATACAAAAAAACAACAACAACAAAAAAGAAAATCTATTCTTATGTCTTCATTCTTGGGGAAGCATGTCTTTCCTTTAATCAGGAAAGGACAATTAAAGTATAATTTGCGTGGAAATAAAAAGAGAAGCCATGGGGTTTATCTAAAATACTTGAAAAATTTTTTTGCTGTCTTTAACAGAAAACATCAGTTTTAGGAACAGGGGAAAGGAAGATTAGAAAGAACTATATTTTATTTAGCTAGTCGTTATTCAAGCATATTGAAGGTATAGGGTAAAACTTGGAATTACATTGAAGCACAGTGGTTCCCTGGGCATATGCCAGGGTGTGCATGTCCTGTGTACTGTAACTGGTTGAAACTTGGGAGGTTAGACAGATGATTTAGCCTTTCTGGCATGTTGTTTTTTAATGTGTAAATGAGGAAAGGGGAAAAGTACCATTATTTCTGTGGTGGAGTACTTTGCCTAGCTCTTTCTTGCCAAGTGATTCCCTCTCCTACAACTCCTGTGCTCCTGACACACACATATCTAACTTAAGTATTTGGACCAGACTGCTTTGGCATGCCCCTATGCATTCTGGATCTTTTTTAATTTATTTTTTTATTCTTTTTTTCATTCTGAATCTTTTATTCACAAAAATTTATCTGAAGTCTTCCAGTACTTTTTTATCTTTTATTTTAATCAATATGTCCCAAAGTACATTGTAGAGTGTCTTCTACTTCTAATATCTTAGGGTTGAGTGAGGATCTATTCATTTCACTTCTCTGGGTAACTAATGATTTAATTGAGAATTCGCTAATGAGTAATGCTACGTAAACAGGGCTTGGGTTGTTTTTTTGCCCATATTGAAACTCATCTGCTACTCTTGGTTTTGTTTTTCTGTGAAACCTTTAAGGACAAAAACATATCCTTTATTCCATCTAACTTAGGGATTTGTTTTTGCTGTTGGTTTAATAGGCCATATTGCAAAGTCTTTTTAAACTAAATAAATTATACCTTCTGAGATGGACCACTTTCTGCCTATGGTATTTTTCTAAATAAACTCACTTGCACTTGAAAAGAAAAAGAAAAAAATTATACCCGAGTGTTGCTTTTGACATTATACTTCCACATTGTCTCAGGAGGAAGTCTAACAGAAGAGAGACTAGTCTTATGTCACTCTCCATCCTCTCCCATCCCAACCTCAGTAGCTTTGTTCCCAAACTCTCTGTGGGACTGAGTCAGTGGACCTTCTATTTTTCTCTCAGACCAGCTCTTTAAGCATCATGAGACCAATTTCTCTGTACAGTTAAGCTTTCTTCTAGACTTCCTTAAGAACAGGTAGTTAGTTAATCTTATACCATCTGACACAGTAGTCTAATCACTTAGCAATCCCATTTTTTTCAGATTGTCAGAAGTCATGGTTGGTTGTTATCTAAACTTAGACTTTCTAGTATCAGTTATCTTTATTACTCTTTGATCTAGTATTTTAAACTTCTGCTTCAGAATTTATATCATTCTTAATCAGTTTCTCCAATAAATACTGAATCATGAAATTTTTGAGTATTCATTTTCTCTTTATTCCCTAAATAAGAACTTTTATTGCTGAAATACTGTTTACTTGCAAAATAATTTCCAAACTCCTTTCCAGTGGTATGATTTTCTTTAAAGAAGCTTTATTCTCTTCTTGAGAACATGATTGTACTGGTTCTTACTGGTTTCCCCTCATATAATAAAATTTTAATGCAACGAAGTAGCATAAATACTCTGAACCATTAATTTCTTGTTCATTCTAGATTTCTACTGTGTTTGTAAAATGGACTGTATATTTGGTTGTAGGCCTATCTTGACATTTATGCATGATGGCTGTTCATCTTTTTAATTAGTGTTATTTAGTAACAAGTAAATTGATTCTTTTCCCGTTTGTCTTCACCAATGGATTCAGTATCCAAAGAAAGTTCTTTGGCAAGTGCATAACCTGACTGAAATGTCAGGGAACAGATGGAAAGGAGTTCCACAAGAATTGGCTGAATAGTAGGAGTTTGACTTTCTGGGGCAGGGGGAGGGTGTGGGGGGATAGCTTTACTGGCTTTGCTTTCCACCGAGAGTATATGAAGAACTCAACCTTCACATGAAGGAGCAGCTGTTTTTAGGATGCTGTTTAGGAGGAAGAGATAAAAGCCCTTCAAATAAAGTCCTAGCCTTATGATTTATTTATTTTTGAAGGACTGTGAGTTCTCAGAACATTGAGGATATCTCAGGATCAGATGTAAATATCAAGACGAAAAAAACATAGCTCAAAGCCAGTAAAATTCTTCTGATTTTTTCTAGTAACATTGCTGTCTTGATTAGGATGAAAAATTGCATGTAGTGTGATTGGCTTACTCATAATATGAATATGAAGGCAGTTGAGTTTATTTATGATTTTAAAAATGAGAATTGTGAAAGTTACTATAGTCGCATTTTGTGCTTTATGTCCATGTAGGGTACCCATGCACATTTTTAAGTTTCACCATGAATGCTGAAGTTCAAAGTTATAGTACTGTATAAATCCCTTTAAAATTACTGATCCGTTGCATGGTCAACTCATGTGAGTCTATAATGAGGGTCTCAGGTCTTTAACAAATTAAACTGTCATTTTCACAGTTAGGTGAAGAATTTGAGGCAGGAGACTCTACCTGACATCAAGTATTAGATAAAACTAAAAATACATTGGAAGGACATACAGTTGAAAACAAAGATGGGGATTTTGGCAGCCAAACAAATTTAACTGTGACTGCTGGGGTCATTTCTGATTACTCAGCTTTTAGTACATTAAAATTGGATAAGATCTTCATGATCAATCTTTGGTGCATACGATTGAACCAAATAATTCTTTCTCTTAACTACTATTTAAATCATCAGATAGAGAAATTAGGTGCTGTGTTCTCTGTGTTTTTCTTTTGGGTCCACATAAACATACATTGCAAGCCTTTGCCACAGTGGGAATTAATTGTGGAGATGAAAGCTAAAATGTTGTTTCATGCTAATTTTATAATGTGTATATATACTGCAGAAGTTAGACAAAGGAACTAAGTTAAACAAAGATCTAGAGCTACTGCCAGACCTAAAAACAACAATGGCACAAAGAAGAGAACAGAATGCAGGGTCCAAAGCCAACAAAATCCAAATGTGAATTTGCTAGTTGACAGGCATCACATGTAAATGGGCTTATTTTGGCAACCACTGGAGTTAAAATACAAAAGACATCACTTACACTAAAGCAAAAGTAATTGAGTTTTTTTTTTTTTTTAAGAAAATGGTCTTTCGAAATTTATAGTAACCATTTAGTTTGTGTGAAGAATGCTGCCTTTCTTTTGTTAAAATGCATTTATTGTTTATTTAATCTCATTACTAGTATACTGTCCTTTTTCATATTCGTGAAAATTATTTCGGGGACATAAGAAGACATGACCATTACATCAAAAGTTTACTGAACACATTTTTGAAAAAAGTCTTGGATTGGGACCTATAATTAGAATCTTTTGGTATGTTTGCAGCATACCTTATATTGTGAATATAATTGTCATTTTCTAGCCTTTGCCCATGTGGCATTTATTGGATGTAATTATAGAAATGCTTTTTACCTTATTTTATGAATGAAAATTTTATGGCAGGGAATAAAATGAATGCCTAGCTAGCTGTGGGTCTGACTCAGTTGTGGCTTATCAGATGGCCATGGTTAAACAGAAACAAAGGTAGGAAGGTTTCTTTGAGGATAAAGTTAAGTACAGAGATAAGATTAAAAGAAACAGCATCACTTCTCCATGTGTTTAAAAAACAGTGATTTCCCCATCTTCATTGGATGATATTACATATTATATTACATATTATATGATATTACATATAAAATGTGTCTCAGGAAATATTAGGTGTTTTATTTTAAATGTTGTAAAAACACATTAATATGCCCTCCTAAAATGTTAAGTGTTAGGTACAGTATTGTTAAATATTGTTAACTATGCAGATTGTGGCACACCAGATTTCTAGAACATTTTCGTCTTGCATGACTGAAACTCTGTATCCTTTTAACAGTACCTTCTTTCTCCCTTACGCTAGCTACTGGCAACCATCATTCTACCTTCCTGTTTAGATACCTCATATAAGTGGAGTCATGCAGATTTTGTCCTTCTGTGACTGCCTTATTTCACTTAACAAAATGTTCTCAAGGTCTGTGTTGTAGTGTATGACAGGATTTCCTTTTTTTAAAGGATGAATAGTATTCCACTGTACAAATATACTGCATTTCCTTTATCCATTCATTCATGGATGGATGTATATGTTGTTTACACCTCTTGGCTATTGTGAATAATGCTGCAGTCAACTTGAAAGTGCAGATATCTGAGATTTTGTCTTCAATTCTATTGTATAAATATGCAGAAATACAGGATTGCTGGATAATAATGATAGTTCCGATTGTTTTGGATTTCATTCCAATCCCAAAGAAAGACAATGCCAAAGAATGCTCAAACTACCGCACAATTGTACTCATCTCATATGCTAGCAAAGTAATGCTCAGAATTCTCTTAAGCCAGGCTTCAACAGTATGTGAACCGTGAACTTCCAGATGTTCAAGCGGGATTTAGAAAAGGCAGAGGAACCAGAGATGAAATTGCCAACATCCGCTGGATCATCAAAAAAGCAAGAGAGTTCCAGAAAAAACATCTGTTTCTGCTTTACTGACTAGCCCAAAGCCTTTGACTGTGGATCACAACAAATTGAAAAATTCTTAAAGAGATGGGCATACCAGACCACTTGACCTGCTTCTTGAGAAATCAGCATGCAGGTCAGGAAGCAAGTTGAAACTGGACATGGAACAACAGACTGGTTCCAAATCGGGAAAGGAGTACGTCAAGGCTGTATGTAGTCACCCTGCTTATTTAACTTATATGCAGAGTACATAATGCGAAATGCCGGGTTGGATGAAGCACAAGCTGGAATCAAGATTGCAGGGAGAAATATCAATAACCTCAGATAAGCAGATGACACCACCCTTATGGCGGAAGGCGAAGAAGAACTAAAGAGCCTCTTGATGAAAGTGAAAGAGGAGAGTGAAAAAGTTGGCTTAAAACTCAACATCCAGAAAACTAAGATCATGGCATCTGGTCCCATCACCTCATGGGAAATAGATGGGGAAACAATGGAAACAGTGGCTGACTGTATTTTTCTGGGCTCCAAAATCACTGCAGATGGTGACTGCAGCCATGAAATTAAAAGACACTTACTCCTTGGGAGAAAAGTTACAACCAACCTAGACAGCATATTAAAAAACAGAGACATTACTTTGCGAACAACGGTCCGTCTAGTCAAAGCTGTGGTTTTTCTAGCAGTCATGTATGGTTGTGAGAGTTGGACTATAAAGAAAGCTGAGCACTGGAGAATTGATGCTTTTGAACTGTGATGTTGGGGAAGACTCTTGAGAGTTCCTTGGACTGCAAGGAGATCCAACCCGTCCATCCTAAAGGGAATCAGTCCTGAATATTATTTGGAAAGACTGATGCTGAAACTGAAACTCCAATACTTTGGCCACCTGATGTGAAGAACCTACTCATTTGAAAAGACCCTGATTCTGGGAAAGATTGAAGGCACGAGAAGGGGATGACAGAGGATGAGATGGCTGGATGGCATCACTGACTCAATGGACATGAGTTTGGGTAAACTCTGGGAGTTGATGGTGGACAGGGAGGCCTGGCGTGCTGCAGTCCATGGGGTCTCAGAGTTGGACACGATTGAGCGACTGAACTGAATTGAATGATAGTTCTATTTAAATTTTTTGACAAACCTTTGTTCAGTTTTCTTCCTTATTCTTATATCACCACCAACATTATACATGGCTCCAATTTCTTCACTTCCTTTCTGGTACTTATTTTCTGTCTTTTTGTTTTTGTTTTCTGTAATGGCTGTCCTAACAGGTGTGAAGTAATATCTAGTTGTGGTTTTGATTTGCATTTCCTTGATGATTAATGATCTTTACAGCCTTTTCATACATTTGTTGGCCATTTGTATGTGTTCTCAATTCATTCAAAGAAATATTTAAGTAAATGAAATTTCAATGAAGTTAAAGATACTTAATTTCTTGATGTCGTTGTGATTCCATTTAAATTATATATAATTAAGAAAAATATTTAAACATATACATGTTTAAACAATAATGTATGTTAGACTGTAAGAAGTTCTCTATTTGCCTTGTGATTGCTTTTGGTTTAGGTTTTTTTTTAAAACCTTATTTTTATTTTTTTAAATTTTATTGACATAGAGTTGGTTTACAATGTTCTGTTAGTTTCAGGTATGTAGCAAAGTGATTCAATTATATATGTATACATACTCTTTTTCATGTTATATTTTTCATTATGATTTATTGCAGGATATTGAATACAGTTCCATTTGAAAAGGCATTCTTTAAAAAATTTTTTTATTAAATTATGGTTGATTTACAATGTTATATTAGTTTCAGGTTTACAGCATAAATTCAGTTACACATACATGTAAAAATATGTATTCTTTTTTACATTCTCTTCCATTTGGGATTATTATACAATATTTGGTATTGTTCCATGTGCTATACAGTAGGTCCTTATTGGTTGTCTATTTTCTATGTAATATTGTGTATATTTTAATCCCAAACTTCTGAATCATCCTTCCTCTCCTTTCTTCTTTGGTAATGATGTTTGTTTTCTATGCCTATGAGTATTTCTGTTTCATAAGTTTTTTAAAAAATCTTTATTTTCAAATTATATACTCATTTAAAGATTTTCAAATAATATAAGCTTATTTCAGAGAAAGAGAAAAACAGTAAAAAAAAAAGAAAATAATCCAGCTTTCCAAATGAAATTTTTAGTATTTTCTGTATTTTCCTCTAGTTTTTTCCCCCTTAAGCATTATTTTTATGGAGTTATTGTAGTAAACATGCAATTTGTATCTTGCTTTCTAACTCAGACTGTAATGGAAAGAAAATTTTTATTATTGGATAATAATATTAATGGATAAAAGAGAAAAATAAGGTAGAATAGTTTTCTACATTCAGAATGGACAGTTTCAATTTGGAAAAGTTTAAATTAAAAAAAAAACCTTTTAAACTAGATGGGGAAAGTGAAAAGGCAGAGATGATAGTTGCTAGGAGGAGAGCGTGGGAAATAACCGTTGCATTATTGCATTTATGTGACATAGTCGTGAGTAAGAACACATTATTTTAAATCTACATAATCTGTCAGACTCTTATGCTGGGAAAGATTGAAGATGAAAGGAGAAGAGAGCAGCAGAGGATGAGATGGTTAGATAGCAACACTGATTCAATGGACATGAATTTGAGCAAAGTCTGGGAGTTTATGGAGGACAGAGGACCCTGGCATGCTGTAGTCCTTGGGGTCACAAAGCGTAGGACACAACTTAGTGACTGAACAACATTCAATAATGAGCCACGTGATTCTACCGGGCTTTATATGTTTTATTGTGTAAGAATTTATCTGTGGATTTAAAAATACAGTTTAACACTTCTTATACATTGCTTAATTATATGCATTTTAATGAACTTTTTGTTCATTTGGGAAGGTCTTCCAAGGCATACCTTTTACTTGTTGAATGAATCATGCTCAGAGTGTTACAAATTTGTGACTGATTCACATTGTTAATTTTTCTTCTTTTCTAAAACTATTCTAAAAAGTTTTAAAAATTAGTCTTGCTTTTAACACATTTTTGTGGCCAGAATTAAATACATTCTTAACTTTACTTTGTTAGAATTAAAGCTTTTCATTCTCTCAGTCACAAGTGATTTTCAGGTTAATTTCTTCTGTGATCATTTTTGAGGCAACATCCTATGCTTGAAAAGAGTTCGGTATGTTTTTCCTTTGGTATTATATGCTTGAAAAGGTCGATAAATTTCTTATGTTTTCCACATAAATATATGCCTGGAAGTCAGTAAATATAAAAATGTAAAGGATGTCTTCCCTGGTGACTCCATGATAAAGAATCCGTCTACCAGTGTAGAGAACAGGTTCGATCCTTGTTCTGGAAAGATCCCCTGTGCCACGGAGCAGCTAAGCCCATGTATGACGACTATTGAGCCTGTGCTCTCGAGCCAGGGAGCCCCGAGTGCTGAAGCCTGCTCGCCCTATAGCCTGTGCTCAGCGACAAGACAAGCCGCTGCAGTGAGAAGCTTGTGCACTGCAACTAGTGAGTCGCCCCACACACCACAACTAGAGAAAAGCCCACACAGCAACAAAGACCCAGCACAGCCAGAAATGATTAAATAAATAAAATTATTTTTAAAAAGGTAAAAGAATTTAATGGGGGAAGGACTTCATCTGTTTTAACAACTTTAGCTTAGTTTGTCATATGTGGGGCTGATGGCCTGTTGCATGGAAGACGTAAAAAGCAAATAAGAGAAATTTGTGCCCAGACTTCTGAAGCCCTTCTGCCTTAGAGCCCATGAACCTCAACAAGAGAAGCCACTGCAATGAGAAGCCTGCACACCACAACTGGAGAGTAGCCTCCACTTGCCACAACTAGAGAAAAGCCTGTGTGGCAACGAGGATCCAGCACAGCCAAAAATAAAGTTAAGAAAAAAGAAAAGTAGCTTCTTATGTACCTGTAATATCATTGGGTTGGTGCAAACATTATTGTGGTTTTTCCATTGTTGAAATTTGCTGTTTGATATTGGAATACATTCTTAATAAATATGGTTAAGTTATACATCATTTTTAATGAACATTTCTCACTTTATGTTTTTTGCTGACTTACTACTTGCTGTTTATTTTATATTTATTTTGGACTGTGGAGATGATGTTTGACAAAAAGTGAATTTGAGCAATTTCTTTTTTATTCAAATTCAAAATGGGTCGTAAAGCAATGGAGACAACTTGCAACATCAAAAATGCATTTGGCCCCAGGAACTGCTAATGAATTTACAGTGAGGGAGTGAATGACACAAAGTGTGGTTCCTAACCCATAGTAGATCTTCAGTAAATGCTTGTTGAATAGAAGTTATTAAATTATGGAAACAGTTATAACTAGGTAGCTGTACAAAAGAGTGACTTAATGTTTTCTATCTTATGTTGCCTTTATCTTTGCAGGGAAGCACTTGTTGGAGAATGTACGTGTGTTGGTAGTCACTCAACTGTGTCCGACTCATTGCGCCTGTATGGACTGTAGCCCACCTGGCTCCTCTGTCCATGGAATTCTCCAGTCAAGAATACTGGAGTGGTTTCCCATTTCCTCCTGGGTAGATCATTAGAAATTACTACATACAAGATACTTTACAAACAGTTCATATGCTACAAATGTTTCATTGAAGTAGGCAGAACCATGGTTACTTGATTTTCACAAATGAGTAAACTGAGGCAAAGAAAAAGATGTGACATTTAAGTCATACAACTTGAATTGTTTGGCCTATTACCTTGAATCCTTCATTTATTCCCCCATTCTATGAAGATACCATCATCTTTTGGTATCTGCAGGGGATTGATTCTAGGTTTGTCCTGTAATATCATCATCTGTGGATTCTTGAGTCCCTTATATTTAATGGAGTAGTATTTGTCTGTGATCTATGCACATCCTCCCATAAACTTTAAATCATCTCTAGATTATGTATAATACCTAATACAGTGTAAATGCTATTTAAGTAGTTGCTAGTGCACAACAAATTGAAGTTTGCTTTTTGGAACTTTCTGGAATTTTTTTCCTCAACTATTTTCCATCTGTGGTTTGTTGATTTTGCAGATGCAAAGCCTGCAGATACAGAGAACTGATTGTACCATTTCTTTTTTACTTTCTAGATTTTTGTCTCAAAAATGACATTGGTTTGACATAAATGTGAATGTCTTTGCAGCATGAGTACATGACAGGCTCCATGTTGTGTCCGTGTTCTACTCTGTGTTCAGACTTTGTGTGATGACGTCATTTACTATGAATAATCGTTCATGCTGAGGAATTTTAAATATAGATTTTTGCTCCAGCAGGCTATCATTATTCCCTTCAGAGAGGAAATGATACTGGAAAAGACAATACCACGCATGTAAAGTACAATCTAGACCCAGTCACTTCATTAAACAATAGATACTCACCTTCCACGGTTTTCTCATGTGGCTAGATTGCCAAATAGGTTTTCTAACAATGAGAATGAAAAGACTATCTCTGAAGTTTCAAACAGCTTGTATTTATTGAATCTTTACTTTGTGTTAGACACTGTAACCTAATAAGTATCATCTTATTTAATTCTCATTCTCAGTCTGTGAATTGTATACTTTTATTAAACCCCATTTTATAGAGAAAGTCATCACGTACAGATAATCAGTGCATTTCGAACCTTTGAGATTGAAAAGGGATGTATAAAACAACGGGATATCTTACATAGAATTGAGTGTGTGTTTGACAGGTTGATGGAAGACACAGATCTGTTTTTTGATCACTGTGAAATTGAAGTATATTTATTTTCTCTTCCTCTTCTCTCTTAAAACAGTTCCAAACAATTTATACACCCCTCATATTTTACCTATCCTTTCCCCTATTTTGTCAATGACGTAATTGAGAAGGTCACAAAGCTAAGTCTAGTTACATGCTAATAGGGAGAAATCCATTTAAATGATGAATTTTATCTTTACAACTTCTTTGGGTTTAAGGTTTTAAGGGACAGATAATGGCTAACTCAGCCAAAGGCCACAGAGCACAGTCAGAATGAGCTGATTCTGACTTCAGGAAATACTGTCAAAGTATTTTTGTAGCATTTGAGCACTAGCATCACTTTTTTCCACATAGCTTTAAATTCTTGAAAGGCATCCTGAATGATACTTTTAAATTAAAACATTTTAAGTTATACTCAGAGGTACAAATAGGTTATTTTATCATAGATATTTATAGAGCAAAACTGTGAGATTTTTACCTCTTCACTTGTATTTGAAAATTAGCAAAGAAGCGGGTCTATAAACCACTCTTTTCTATTCATTCGTACATCAGTTACCATCTTATTTTCAGGAAGATTGAGCAAGGTAATGATTTCATACACTTAAGACTATTGAAAATAATTTTAGTATGTTGATAGAGGTCTTAATGTAAGAAATTATAATGCTGGTAAATGGTCACAAGTTGATTGTATTATGGAGAGCTTCACCTTGAGCAGAAATTGAAGATAAGTTTGTGTTAGACAGTAGTATCTTATTGCAGTAGTGTAAAAATATTACAGAATTATTCGGGGCTTACCCTCTTTCACTTTATTTGGATTGCGAGGGAAAGCAAATATTTCTGAAAACTGACAGAATTTACCCTCAGGAAATTTCCTTTCCTCAGGAAAGGAAAAAAACATTTCCTTTTAAACTCTGGATATAAATCACATATTAACAACATAAAGTTTTCGACTTTTGACTTGCATTAAATTTTCAAAAATAGCAGTATTTACTTTCTCACCCTTTAGATTTAGTTTATCTCCATGGTGTAATTGGATGAATTTACCAACCTTAAACTGCCACTCATAATCTTCCACTCAAGTTAATACCATGGTGAAAGACCAAGATTTCTTTCCTGTTTTGTAAAAGGCATGCACTCTCTATTATTTGGACTCTCTATTATTTGGGTAGTTTTTTCATTATATCATTTTGGTTTGTACCAACCAGTACTCTTGCCTGGAAAATCCCATGGATGGAGGAGCCTGGTAGGCTGAGGTCCATGGGGTCGCTAAGAGTCAGACGTGACTTCACTTTCACTTTCACTTTTCACTTTCACACATTGGAGAAGGAAATGGCAACCCACTCCAGTGTTCTTGCCTGGAGAATCCCAGGGACGGGGGAGCCTGGTGGGCTGCCGTCTATGGGATCACACAGAGTCGGACACGACTGACGTGACTTAGCAGCAGCAGCAGCAACGTTCCTTCCCAGGTGTCACAGTGATAAAGAATCTGTCTGCCAGTGTGGGTTTGATACCTGGGTTGGGAAGAGCCCTGGAGAAAAAAATGACAACCCAATCCAGGGTATTTCTTGTCTGAAAAATTTTGTGGTCAGAGGAGCCTGGCGGGCTACAGTCATTGGGGTCACAGAGTCGAACAAGACTGAGCAATTGAGCATGCACACAGGCGCACACACAGCCCAACACTGTTGATGGGCAGAATTTGCTGCTGTTACTTATATCTGTACCCCTGTTCTTTAGGGACTCGCAGATTTAGTTTTATATACACAGAATCAAATATGCTCATAATATTGTAAGATTCACTTTTTATTTTATATTGCTCTAAAAAGTGTTTTGCTTTTTACAATGTAGTTTTTAATGCCTTAATTTCTCAGGAACCTCTGAAAGAATTAATCATCTGAACAATCTTTCCTTTAGTTCGCTGTACAGTTTTTCACAACATTGTAATTTTAAATATCTGATAGCATTGTGTTGTTTGCATTGGTATTAATCATTCATTTTATTCCATACTGCCAGTCCCAAAACTGGAAAAAGAGATACTGATTATAGGAATAGGTAATCTTTGAAAGATAATGAAAAGGTAACACTTTGTTTTGCACTTGTTTTTAAAAGAAAAACCTTTTAGATTTGGGGAAATTATTGCTAATTTTTTTCCAACTATATATTCCACCGCGTTTTCTCTTTCAACTCCTTCTAATACTCAAATTACATATATTTTAGACCATTTAATATGGTCAAACATGGCAGTCCCCAACATTTTTGGCACCAGGGACTCATTTCATGGAAGACAGTTTTTCCACAGACTGAGGTGGGAGGAATGACTTCAGTATGATTGAAAGCATTACACTTACTGTGCACTTTATTTCTGTTATTACCTCAGTTCCACTGCAGATCATCTGGCACTAGAGCTGGAGATTGGGGACCCCCCTGAAGCTAAAGCTCTACTCTTTCTTTCCAATATTTCTTCACTTCAGTTACACTTAACATTTCTTCCTCTTCAGTTCATTGTTAAGTTGTTCAGCAGATTTTTTTATTTCAGAAATTATAATTTTAAATTCTAGGATTTCCAGTTTTAAAAACTTTTCTGTACTGAGTTTCCATCTGTGCATTCATTTTGACCATTTTTTTCTTGATGTCTTTAAATACTTATAATAACTGCTTTAAAACCCTTTCCTGCTTATTCCAACATCTGTGTCATCTTGAGTTATGTCTGTGCAGATGTGTTTTAGAGGTTTTAGTTTCTCTTCATCTGTACAATTTTGGTTTTGCCATGCAAAACAAACTTACAAATTATTTGTAAGTAGTTAAAATCTTTGATCAATTATCTTGAGTCTTTATTTTATGCTTTGTTAAGGCCGGTCTGTAGAAAGCTCAAATTATTTTTCAAGCTCTCTAATTACTTTCCTCTCTGGTACCCAGTAGCGGAAACCCAACTGTGACTTTCTCCTTTCTTTTTTTCCCTCCTTAATTTCCAGCCACACTGG